>NW_017963654.1:1045913-1124356 GCF_001661405.1 Williopsis jadinii
ATGAGTATTGAAGAGGCCTAATCGTGCTCATCAATTACACATTGTAGATCTTTATGGTCTATTTGATCTATAATCAAACGGCGAGCAAGAGTGATAGTACCACTTCAAACACAAAGCCCCTAAGCCCAAAAAAAAAAGACCGCCTCCAAAAAAAAACGACCTCGGTCAGGATTGAACTGACGATCTCACGATTAACAGTCGTGCGCCTTAACCAACTTGGCCACGAAGTCATTTTCTGAAGCCGTTGGTGTTGAAACAGATTGCACTCAGTGAGCTAGGGAAAGCATACAGTAGGGTAATACGCAACTAATACATACACCAACTTTGTTCTTTCGTTACAATACAATATTCATACCCTACAACCGACAGCGATACACACTTAGTTCTGAAAGATGTATAGCGATTATAGACATCAAAGGACAATCTTATATTAGTATAAAAAACGAAGTAGAAGCGTACAAATAATTCCAGACCATGCATGAGCTTTTGACTCTTTGTTCTTCAATATTGATCATAGACCAGAAGCGTCATTAACGTAAGAGAAACCACGGAACTGAGCTTGGCTCGCGGTGTCCAACACAGAGTTCACCGGTGTCAATCTTGGAACCTCAGTTGTAAAGTCCTTGTCAAAGAAAGACACATCTTCTTCGGATTTTACCTCTGGAATATATGGAGGTGGAACTCTCAAGTTCAAAATATCATCAAAGTTAATATTCTTGAAGTATGGATGTTCTTTGATCTCTTTGGCATCTCTTGGTCCAGCTCCAAGACGACTTTGAGGGTTCTTGTCCAACAACGACTCGAGAAGACCAACAGCCTCACTGGCCATTTGAATTGGGAATAAAGGTTCATCAGTTAAAATGGCATTGAAAACTTCATCTTCGTCGTCACCTCTGAATGGCGATTTTCCCAGGAGCATTTGGTAAAGCAAGACACCGAACGCCCACCAATCAACACTTCTGGTGTAGTTTTGTTCCTTCAAGATCTCTGGTGCCATGAACTCTGGCGTACCACAGAAAGTGTTAGTTGTCTTTCCATACCACATATTCGGTTTACATAAACCGTAGTCTGCAATCTTGATATGACCATCAGTGCTCAACAAAATGTTATCCAATTTCAAATCACGGTATACGATACCATTTTCGTGCAAGTATTCCAATGCCAAAACGACTTCAGCTGCATAGAACTTTGCCCTTCTCATAGAAAAGTTACCTTGTTGAACGTGCCACATTAAATCACCACCTGACACGTACTCCATAACGAAGTAGATACGGTTAGCGGTTTGGAAACAACAGTGCAAGTTGATCAAGAATGGATGTTGTTCCCTATTGGCAATTAAGAAAACTTCCTTTTCAGCCTGCATGGATGAGATTTCACTATTCTCTATAATCATATCCTTCTTCAAAATCTTAACAGCACACAGCTTTTTAGTACGATGGGAACGACCAAGCATAACTTTACCAAAATTACCCCTACCCAACACAGCAATGAAGTGGAAATCGTCAAGTCCAACCTTTGGACGATGACGTTTCTCCGAATGACGATGTGTTTGTACTGGTTCCACCGTTTGAATTTGGGATCTTCTGCGAATATCTTCGTTTGTCTCATCAGCTTGGAAGGAAACGTCTGCATCTTGTGCTTGGTTCTGCACTTCTTTTGACTGTTCTTGTTCCTGTTGCTGCTTGGCCAGCAGTTGCTCCTGCTCTTCCTGTTGCTTGCGTAGTACCTCTTGATATTTCAGTTGTTGCTGTTGCTGCTCATAAGCAATTCGTCTTTGCTCGATTTCGTATTGACGATCATTGACATATAAATTACTACCAGGCTCTTCATTAGTCTTTTGTTCTTCTAAATCAGCAGTGTAGCTTTGGGTATACTTTTGAGCATACGGATCATGTGTTGTGTAGTTCGGTTCAGAGGATTGAGAATAACCACCTTCAGAGGATGAATTAGTTTGGGATCCAGTGGATTGTTGCTTTGACAATGGTGCCTGTCCGACATAAAGATCTTGAGGAGGTGGACGTCTTTGACGGTGATGTTGTGTTGGCAGTGGTTCTGGTTCCAAGGTCTTGTACTCTGGAATGGAAGCAGAAACACCACTGGACACCTTTGTACCATCTGATTTTGGTTTGGTACTTTCACTATGGTTTGAAGCAACCACAGTTGAAGCAGAGGACGACTGACGATCTTGATAGTTTTGGATCTTCTGCTTTCTTGAAGATTGTGTAGATTTAATTGTCATCAAAATCTCGTTAGCAGTCTCCATGGACATACCGCAAAAATCTGGAACAAGATGAGAACATTCAACGTGACACATAGTATCACACTCTTTACATTTGAGAACGTTCTTTCTACCCCAAGGTAATAGATAACCACAGTGACAGCACCAGTTGGTACCCTTGTTGGACACGTTGTAAAATCTGTGTGGAATACGATGGTTCAACTTCAGCTCATCTGGATCAATATCGGTACTAGACTTGGAGATACACTTGGTGATAACCTTCTCATAGCATCTCTTGTGACACAAGAACTTACAATCCTGACATTGGTAACCATTATAAGGAAGGAAGTCACCACAAAGAGCACAACGCATGATGTTATAGAACTGCTTCTGGATGAATTGATGTCCATGCTGTTCAAATACTTCCTCATCTTTCTTTCTAATAGCACCGTGACGGTGCAAACCTCCAAGTATTGTTCTCTTGTTCGCAGCGTTAGATTTCGTGAAGCCAAGGGTCAACAAAATCTGCCCAGAAGGCTCCAACACAAACCAATTACTCGATTTGATAGGCTCTTTCGATTCGATTTGGGCTGGCAAGGGCTTATTATTGGTTCCGTTGTACGAGGATGACCCATTATTGTTGACCACCATGGTGGTGCTATTATTCACAGTGAAATTGTCTGTTGTATTTTGGCCAGGCACTTGGCTTCCACTTTGGATTCGAGCAGCACTTACCCAGCCTGCACCACCAGTTTGTCCAACTTTCTTCTTACGAATCTCTTCCGCAACGTCGGAGATGAGAAACCATGCAATTGCCACAGGGACAAAAGATCCATTGATCTTATCAAACACCGTGATTTCAACCTCATTGGCCTTGTCAACATGAATGCTGAATTCCTCGTTCCATTTGTCGCTGCGGCTCCCTTTGGTCTTGGCTTTCTCCTCATCATCAACCTTGATAGAGATGAACGACTCGGTCTTTCTCGAAAACAGCGGAGACGCGATATGATCAACCTCCCTTATTGAGTTGATTCCAATCGTCAACGTACCGGTTAGTGGCTTTCTTCTGAAAGTGGCGTTGTCTATCGGGTCCTGCTGAGGTGACGTAATCTGATCCAAATTCACATGGATGTCTTCGTACTTCTTGAGCGCTTTCTTCAAGAGTTGAATCTTGTGGTTACTCTGGACCCTACCATCCTCAGCCACGGAACTGATCCTGCGATCACCGTCCATTTGGTAAATCTTGGACAACTTCTCGTTCGCCTCGGAGTACTTCTGTTCAACCTTCAACTTGGTGTCAAGCTGATTGATCATGAACTGGATCTTCTGGCCCAAAGAAGGACAGTCGTACTTGATCAAGTCCAACCTGGCATAGTTGGTCTCAGGTACCGCTCCGTTCCTGACGTCCAGTTGATCCAATAACCTCGACAAGTACTCGATGTTCTGCTGCGCCTCCTGGATATTGGAGTTGCACTTCTGGATCACTGCTGCGTTGTTTGTCTTCTTCTTCATGTTGGTGGCACCCGTTATGATGTTCCTCTCTCTGAGGATCTTGTTCTTGATCTCCTCGCTAACGTTATCCGCCATTGTTTATGATATCGTTCAGCGGCAATACAAATTTGAGGGACGTAAACACACACACACAAAAAGTGATAGAAAGACAGTAACAGACAGGCCAAAATACCTGTAAACCAATTGAACCTTTTGATACGATTTCCAAATCAGCTGACGATGGTTGACTGCCAAGTTCAACAGAGTTAAAAAAACAAGAAAATATATCAAGCCTTTTCCTCAAGCAGCCTCTGTTTCTTCTGAATCAGATGGAGAGGCGGTGTTCCCTTGTTTGCGAAATTTGTGTGTTTTTTTGTAGTCGTCTGTAGCTTTGAAATTCTGATCTGTTGATGTTTTTGTGTGTGTGTTTTTGCTTTGCACGGCGGGTGGATTTCTGCCCACTTTTGCATGGCCACTAACGTCTAAGGGGCGCAGACTGTGTGGGCGCGTGCGCGGTGGTGGTGTTTTTCTTTGTGCGTCACAAGTTCAGAACGGTGAAAAACACAAAACGGGAAATCAAAACAAAAACAGAGAAGATTGTGAGTACAAACCAGTAGACTTGGGAGCCAATCCAATTGCTTTAATCCATAAGACAAAGTGCCTACGTGGACACCTCAGGTACTACAAATCCAACACACACATAGTAGAAGTGCGCTTTTCGCCACCAGGAAACCAGGCCGCTTGCCCATTCTCCGATACGACGCAAGGGTTACCCTGTTGACGCTGTGTCTGGTTGATACCGTCGGGCGGGCTCGTAACCGGGGCTCGACCTCTTGCGAAACCCGGTAGGAGCAGCAAAAATTGTTTTCTCTTCTCGCTGTTTTGCGGTCTCGAGGGAGCTTTCGACGGGGGGGGGGAGGGGTGTTCGTGGAATCCCATGTGTTGGGCAAAAGAAAACACATAAAGGCGCGTGTTCTTTAACAACACCTCCGACGTTTGGAAGGGCAATTGAGATAGAGCGTGTTATTTGTTGATCATACGGACAAAGAGAAAGGCCGAGATCACGTCAACTCACACATACACGCACACGGAATATCGAGGAGGTCTATAGATCGGCGTTACTATTCTGTGCTTTCAGTCTTGTTCTACAGAAGGATTTCAGGAGATCGTGATACTGGCTTGTTATACGCACCATTGGATAAAAGACGGTTTCAAAACCACGCAAAACACACATACTGCAGCTAAGCACATCATGTCATACTCATCACAAACGGTCCCCCAGCTGAGAGAGCTGTTGAAGTCCCGTGGTCTCTCAACCACAGGTGTCAAAGCTGAGCTCGTTAGTAGATTGGAAACATTCGACAGCGAGCAACAGGCCGCTGGACCAACTGCTGAGCCAACTACTGAGCCAACCACCGCAGAGGAGCCTGCAACTGCCACCACAGCGGAGAACAACGGCGATGTCGAAGCCTTACCTGCCAATGAGACCGTGGCGGAGGGTACCACCACTGCTGGTGCAGAGCCATCAGGTTCGGTCGACGATGCCAACAACCAGGAAAGCGAAGAGACTAAGGAGGAAGAGAAGGAACCGGCAGTGAAGATCTTATCACCTGAAGAACGTAAGACTGCCGCATTGGAACTTTTGAACAAGAAACTGTTTAGAGCCAAAAAGTTTGGTTCTGAGGAGGATGTTCAAAATGTCAAGAGGGACATTGCCCGTATCGAAAAGTTCGGTGTGGAGGCTGGCACTTCGCTTGCTCAAGAGCTTGGCCTTGCTTCAAAACAAGGCCTTGACCCTGAAAACAACGAAAGAAGAGCCAAGTTCAACAGACACAGAAACAGACACAGAAACAGAGGTAGAAGGTGATCGCATGGCGGATCCAGCATGTGCATGGAAAACAGAGGGGATGGATGTTGATAATTCCTAGGATCTACAGTGTAATATATTATTATACATACGTCGTAAAAGGCCCACATTGACGGAGTAAAAGCAACAACACCTTTCAAAAGCTGTGCTTCGGCTTACAGCACATTTCTCTCTTGGCCTATGGGATGCATTGACAAAGTTCGCCAGTTCAAAGCCTCAAAGCACCCCCAGAGGGAAGCACACCGTCTAGGCGATGTACATGTTGCACGTCCAAATCCAGCGTTCTCAAAGGGTCTGTTGTATGATCCCGGTATTTACATCTACTTTACATCCTGTTAGAGCGGAAGGCACATGGCATGTTCAGGATGCATCTATCCAGTCTTCCCAGTCCTCCTCCTCCTCCCCCCCTAAGTGGAATGGAAATTGCGCAATCTCATAGACCAAGCTACGCTCTCAGCCATAACTTTATAGCACGGATTTGCTTGGACATTGACCACATCAATGGTAAGTGGGTGTTGGAAAGGAGTCGGGGGAAACCACGACACACACGCATGGACTATCGATGCAATTGTGCACAGTAGCATTACACATCGCACGGTAGAGAGACGGGACACTCGCCTCCCAACATGGCCTTTCAAAGGGCTCAGGCAAAGCACTCCAATGATCAATTAACCCACCAGCACCAGGCCCTCCGTAGAGTTTCTTGACGTACAGCACGGGTATCGGTTTGTGCGCCTTGTTATGCAAGCGCGTTGCCCTCAGATAAAACGGTGCTGGGGGGCCAAAATTAGTGCACGTAATCAGTTGCACCATTTTTCCCTCTTAAGCCAGGCCCTCTCGATTTGGAGAAAACCACCCGGCTCAGCGTATTTCTCTTCTTCACTCCTTGTCTCTGCGATAGAGGAGAGCACCATACAGCTGAAGGGTGTTGGGAGCCCAGTTCAATTGCCTTTTCCGTTCACTGGTAAATTCAGTGTTGTGAGCACTGCCTTCAATCATTTGCGCAAGGTACGGGAATTCGAATTCGATCGGGACCTTTCTCCGTCTGGACTGCCTTGTTTGCCTTGAGGATTAATTCTCTCTGTAATCGAAGCAATTACTCTTCCTTCAATCTGGCCAAAACCCTCCATAGGGAGTCTGTTTGGGTGGTGTGTATTGTCCTTGTTGAGCAGACATCAATTGAGCGGGAGATAGCAATAACAGGGCGTACTGATTTCTGACCACCCCCCTTCTCACTAACGAGATTGTGCGTGTATCTTTTTTGTCGCTATTTTCATCACAAATAAACAAGGCCGGCAAGGAGCCCTCACCAATGCCAACGCCGAGCACAGGGTCTCCACCCGCCAGTGCCATTGGCCTTGTTAAGACCGCGGACGTCGAGCAGCACCAGCCTCAGAAGCCCAAGATCCATAACATCTACGTCTACAACATCCCCCCTGGCGTCCGTTGGCGCGATGTCAAGGGAATCCTAACCCCATTTGTCCCAGAGAGCTCAGTGCTACACATCCAGATCTTCGACGACACGAGCACTGCGTGTGTCTCGCTCAACTCGGCGCAGTGCGCTGAGACGTTGTTGGAGCAACTGGACGGCTTCTTCTGGAACGGATACATCCTGACGACCAATCCGCCACTGTCACCACCTCCTCCTCCAATGCTTGAGCAGAGTGCGCTTTTCGTTCCGCAGTATTTCCACCCATCGCCAGAGCTGCTGAGCTACCGCCCGTCACCGCACATGGTCGCGCCGAGTTTGCAGCACGTTACCGGCCCCAGCGTTAGTGCGCTGCCGCCGTCTGCGCATCAACATCCTCCGGTGCAAGGGCACCCACCAGCGCCTACGCAAGCACAGTTGCAACAGCAACGGCAACAGCAGCGGCAACAGGAGCAACAGCAGCGGCAACAACAGCAACAACAGCGGCAACAATACCAATATCAGCAGAAGAATCAGCAGTACCAGCAGCAGAGGACGCCGCTATCACTATCGCCGAGCGAGGTCTACCCTATGGGACCAATCCCGCAGATGATGGGCCAAATGCCAGCGATGATACCTCCAATGGGACACCCGTCACTGGCAGTGCGGTCCCCAATGGTGGGCCAAGTAGGCTATCAGATGCCACCAGGCACTGCAACAGTTCCCCCTGTCCATGGGCTGAACATGCCTAATACCTCCCCCAGTACGGAATCGCCTATGGCACAAGGTGCTAACCCGCCGTATGGTTATTACTACATGAACTCGTACTACGAGCCGCCAGGACCAGTGCCGCTCTTCTCACCGCGTGCCATGTCTATGTATACGGGGACATATTCAGATACATCCACTGCTGGAAGCGTTAGTGGCCAATCCACGCCAAAAGCTTCATACGGGGGCATACAACATCCAGAGCAGAGACGAACACCGGTCTCTGCAAGGCATCTGATGAACCTTCATCAGTACCCGTACCATTCCATCACTGACATTGGAACAGACACCGTCCAGGACCCTAGAAGGCTATTCATTGGGAATATACCCTATGATACTGAATGGATGGCTTTGAAGGACTTTCTTCGCCAAGCAGGTAACATCGGGCGTGTCGAGATAGTCAAAGATGCCCATGGAAATTCACGAGGGTTTGCATTGGCAACCTATGAAACAGAAGAGGACGCAGATAGAGCCGTGAACGATTTAAATGGTGCAGTATTCGAAGGACGTCAGATAACGGTACGGTGTGATAAATATGCAAAGAAACCTCGTGCACAGCTTACAACGACGCCAATGGTGCAGCCAGACGATACCTCCAATGAGGAGGATAATAACGAGGAGCACCATTCAAATGACATCCAAAGCAACGAACCTGAGGATGCCATTCCTGAGAGAAAGGTCCCGGTTGTTATGGATACAACCACTGTGATCAAGAAGGAATCGAATATAGTGAAGACAGAGCAATCTGAGCCCACAGTACATGATGATAAACGATATGAGAATGAGGCCAGAAGACTCATTGAAAGCCTAAGTTTGAAATGAACAGCTTCGTGTTCCCACTGTCTATTAAATTGAACAAGAAGATGGTGATGCAGAAGCAACAACAGCAATACTGATATACTACTTGTAGACTAGAGCAATGGCGTGAACTTGATAGTCTGTGGCTCGTATAGCTCGAGGACGATCTTTCTTCTCTCTAAATCTTTGAACAGTTTGTCCAAAGCATCCTCTGAAATATCCTGTCCTTCGTATCTCAATCTCAGGCTCTTGAGATCCTGTATACCAAATGCAACTCTACCATTTTCCAGCAGCTCCAAGTAAGTAGGAGGCGCAGAGCTCAATGGTGCGTATTTGAAGTCCAACACACGATGGCCGTATTGCAGTTTGACCTCTTTGGAAACCTCCACGTCGGCCTCTTTCGGCTTGATGGGCATCAAAGGTGTGTATAACGACTCCGCAGTAATCTTGTTGACCTGTGTGGCAATCAATGGGTATTCGTTCAGCACGACTTCATGAAATATCTCTGAAAGAGTGTAAGTGATTGGATCGAATCCAAAATCCTTGACACAACACCCTATCAACTTTGCCAGGAGAGAAGTGGCCTGTACATCAGATAAGACCATAACATCAGATGAAAAGAATCCTAAAGCTTTCACAGTTTTCGCCAGATTAGCAGTGGATTGCAACTTTTCACTCAGGTAGTTGACGGATTCTGTAGGCAAGTCGTTGAAGTATCTCTCCAGTATAAAGCACGACGATGCGGTTATTATTGACATGCCTAAATGGAACAGGTTATCCTCGTGTAACGTTGTATCGTTGTTTGATAGAGAGAGACAAGATTTGGACTTGTGTATGTAGTTCAACAACGTCTGGCTGCTCATGGTGATATCTGTTGGAGGGTACGGTAACGGCAGTTTGATCGGAATTCTATGGGCATTTGCTGCGCCAGCTGCTGAACCAATATTGTTCGTTTGTACAGGTTGTTGGGTAATATTGGAGGCACCGGCAGCAGATGACGATGAAGTGCCTTCGGTTAGCATTCGTATCGAAGGCAGATGTGTCTGGGACGGAGAGTTCCCCAGGCTTGGTGATGCAGAAGATGCGGTGGATGTCGTTGTTGTATTTGGTAGATATCCCATCCCATAATCGATATGCGGTTTCAGGTGTGGAAGTGAGCTGTGTAGTTGCTGCTGTTGTTGTAGCTGCTGAGCAGGACGGCTGTGATGTTGGTGTTGGTGTTGGAACAGCGACTGTGACTGTGGATTCTGCAACGAGGACGACATGCTACTCGAGCTGTCGTCATGGTGTAAGAACTTGAGCGTGCCTGGAGGACGGGCCTTTGACGATCTTTTCCTATTACGCCGTACGCTTTGGATCGCAGCCCTAACTAGCCTATCGAACTCTGGAAGAGTGTGCTCGGGGAAGCCAAACTCGTCTCTCAGTAAGGCAGCTATCTGAGATATGGCCTCGTCCTGTTCCGATGCCTTCTTCGAGCTCAGGCTGAACCGGTCGATCAGCTCCAGTCTTCTGGTGCTGAACTGCTTCCACTTCTTCTCGTCATGGAAGTTGAGCTGGTTTCGTATCGATCTCGTTACTCCAGACATGTCGTGCTTGTAATCACTGCTGCTAATCCCACCAGGTGACGCCTAACGAGTGGAATCTTCCTTCTCCCTCACAATTGACGCCAGACAGCGAGGATTTGATAACTTCAGATCAAAGTAGCGATCACGAGAAAACACACAACTCGCAAGTGGGAGGAGGGAAAGGGCTCTCCGCCAACGTCTGCGCTTCAAAATGCTCTAGCTCGATTGTGACAGTAAGTGTTGATTCTAGCGGTATGCGGGTGAAAAAAGCGTGGGGTTGACTCAGCTTCGTAGACCAAAGGCCCTACCAGCGCGACAAAGATTTCCCCTTTGGGCGGTTTCGCGTTGTTTTCTCCGTAGTGGTAAAATTTTCACTGGGGGCTAAAAGTGCGTGGGGGTACATCCCCATTGTCTGCTTGAGCTGGAGCAACTACAGAAAGCGTCCAACAGAGAAGGAGGGCAGATCAATTGGCGGCGTTGGAACGTGAAGTGTTTTCTGGGGGTGGTGGATCGTCGTCCTGGAGTTTTATCTGCGTGGCTTCACTGTGGAAACTCGGTTGGTGAAGCACTGGCGTAAACGTGTGTGTGCGAAGTAAGGACAGCTATATATATCCGTTCTTCTAGACGCAGACTTCAGCCTACCGTTTACAAAGTACGGCCAGTGAGAGATTGCAGGCCACGGATTGTGTGATTCGCTTGCTTGGTTGTACGCGAGGACCACCGACGGTTGTAGAGAGTGCTTCTTATACTTCGATTCTGGTAGCATCAGTGTAGAGTGCGCGTCTCAGTAACAATTTCGTGCCGGGGTTTTACGGTTAGTCCTTTTCCAGTGAAACCAGTTGGGCGTGTGTGGATTTATAGGCGCTGTTCTCCGCCGGCTGGGAAGGAGCCCCGAGTCTGTCCGCACCGTCTACGGGCTGGTAGAGCACCATCGTGTAACTGCTTCCATGGCCAACATGAGCGTAGAGAACACATCCACGCGAGCAGGTGCTCCTGGTTGACCACAGGGGCGACTCTGATTTCCACGGACGCTATGGAATTGAGGGAACGGCCTACACCTGCGGGCTACCTCTCAATGTTATCCGATATCGGGTGATGCAGTGACGGGTAAAGCAGTTAGTGCAACCCTCTGCTTTGCATGATATGGAGATAAAGTTTCCCAACCACTCCTTTTCCCCAAGCTTCCGATAGCGACATGTCTGGGGAAACAGGCACACAGGGCGTAGATCAAAGTTCACAGAGCGAGGGAACAGGAGGTTGAAACTTTGGGCCGTAGTTTATGTACCATCTCACGGGAATCATGTGAGGTGTGGAGTCTAAAGCGTACCAAGACACTTCAGAATGGCATGTTTGATCACTGCTTTTGAGGACGTTGGTGACGGCGTCACCACAGCTCCAGCGCCATCTCTGGTGTTGAACTCGACCAGCTCAAGACTGCACCGCCATGGATGAGCGAGCCTCTTCAGCCTACGTATCGTCACGTCACGAAACAACCATCCCGTTGCCCCCTAGCTCACCACCAGGCCTCCAAGAGTGGCAAGGGGCTGGAGCTCCTCCCATCGCTGTTGAGTCATCTTCGGGCTAACGTCACCTCCACGAACTTTGTCGGGAAATCTGGGGTAAAGTGATTCGGTAGCGGCACTACCGGGGAACAAGATGACGAAAAAAAATTTGCTGCATGAAACCTAACGAAAATCTGGGGCAAGCGGTGGGTGGCATGTCCTTGAACAAGTGCACGTTACGTCCCACAGCTATACAGCCCTCCACTAGCTCACTCGCTCACTCTGCCACGTCCCCCAGACTCTCCTGTTTTTCCTGTATAACCAATCACATCCCCCTTCCCTGGCCCAAATGCCAATCGTCTCTCTTTATGCATGGCGAGAAGACTGGGGGGCACAGGGTGGTAGCACTACGATACGCTCCGAAATGAACTCCATCAACTTCCCTTCAAACGCCAATGTTCCGGACAATCCACACACCAACAGTCCACAGCACTCTCCGTAGCACGGACGTGCTCGGCGTAAACCACACCAGTGCCATTTTCAAACCCATCACAGTACGAACGTCCACCAGAGTTGGCGTGCTCCCTGTGCCCGGTGAACCGGCGCAATGGGCAAATGCCTCCTGTGAGTGTTTTTCTTTCTTTTTGTGCCCCGTAGTTCGTGGAGCTGCTTCCGGCAAAGTTTGTTTTTCGCATTACGTCAAACCACAAGCAACAGCGAGTGCGAGCCAAAATGGCAAGGACAAGTGCAAGCAAACTTTGAGCAGCGTTCGGCCTGCCGGGAACAATGATCGTGTGTAGTGGTTGTGTGTCATTGTAGGGTATCCACACAGGGCGAGAGTCCAGGATGAAATGTATATAAAGTTGGCAGCATTCCCACTTTCCACACCCTGGCCGTGGTTGTTGTTTTGTAGCTTCAGTACTCGAGTAAACACTTGCCAATACATTCAAGCATGCCATACACGCCAATCGACATTAAAGCTGAACAAGAAGCCTTCGACAGAGAGGTTGCCGCCGTGGAGCAATGGTGGAAGGAACCAAGATGGAGAAAGACCAAGCGTATCTACACCGCTAAGGACATTGTCCAGAAGAGAGGTACCCTCCAGATCCACTACCCATCCTCCGACCAGGCTAAGAAGTTGTACAAGCTGTTGGAGGAGCACGACCGTAACAAGACGGCCTCCTTCACCTTTGGAGCCTTGGACCCAATCCACGTTACGCAGATGGCCAAGTACTTGGACACCGTGTACATCTCTGGATGGCAATCATCCTCCACCGCCTCCACCTCCAACGAGCCATCTCCAGATTTGGCTGACTACCCATACGACACCGTGCCGAACAAGTGTGAGCACTTGTGGTTTGCTCAGCTGTTCCACGACAGAAAGCAACACGAGGAGCGTTTCCGTATGACCCCAGAGGAGAGAGCCAAGACCCCATACACCGACTTCCTCCGCCCAATCATTGCTGATGCCGACACTGGTCACGGTGGTATCACCGCCATCATCAAGCTTACAAAGCTTTTCATCGAGCGTGGTGCCGCTGGTATCCACATTGAGGATCAAGCTCCAGGTACCAAGAAGTGTGGTCACATGGCTGGTAAGGTTTTGGTGCCAATCCAGGAGCACATCAACAGATTGGTTGCCATCAGAACCGCTGCTGATATCTTTGGCTCCGACTTGCTCTGTGTTGCCAGAACTGACTCCGAGGCTGCTACATTGTTGACCTCCACTATCGACCACAGAGACCACTACTTCATTGTCGGTTCCACCAACAAGAACTTGCAACCATTGTCCGAGGTTATGTTCCAAGCCGAGCAAAGAGGTTTGCAAGGTGATGCCTTGGCTGCCGTTGAGGAGGACTGGACCAAGAAGGCTGGCCTCAAGCTCTTCCACGAGGCTGTCATTGATGAGATCAACTCTGGTTACTACCCAAACAAGCAGGCCTTGATTGCCGAGTTCACCTCCAAGGTTCACCCACTCTCCAACACCTCCAACAAGGAGGCCCGTGCTTTGGCTAAGAAGCTTACTGGCAAGGACATCTTCTTCGACTGGGAGGCACCAAGAGTCAGAGAAGGTTACTACCGTTACCAAGGTGGTACCCAATGTGCTGTTAACAGAGCCCGTGCTTACGCTCCATACGCTGATATCATCTGGATGGAGTCCAAGTTGCCAGACTACGCCCAGGCTAAGGAGTTTGCCGATGGTGTCAAGGCCCAATGGCCAGAACAATGGTTGTCTTACAACTTGTCCCCATCTTTCAACTGGAACAAGGCCATGTCTGTCGCTGACCAGGAGACCTACATCCAAAAGTTGGCTAAGCTCGGATACGTCTGGCAATTCATCACCTTGGCTGGTTTGCACACCACTGCTTTGGCTGTGGACAACTTTGCCCGTGACTACGCTAAGATTGGTATGAGAGCCTACGGCCAACAGATCCAAGCTCCGGAAATCGAGAACGGTGTTGAGGTTGTCAAGCACCAGAAGTGGTCTGGTGCCGAGTACATTGACAACTTGCTGAAGTTGGTCACTGGTGGTGTCACCTCCACTGCTGCCATGGGTAAGGGTGTCACTGAGGACCAATTCAAGGACGACAAGTCCAAGTTGTAATTAGAATAGCCCTTATAGGATCTTACTAATTTATATATTCATGAGTTTTGCTTTGGCTGGATTTGTAGTTGGAAACGGCTTGGATGAGATGACTACACTTGAGTGCCATCTCAGCTGGTGTTATACTCGACTTTTGGATCACAGTTTCGGGTTTATTGCTGGATTCATCGAATTGTCAAGATTCGAGTTCTCGACAGAGGCTTTAAAGGCACTCTTTGAACCATTGTGCTTCGTCTCTTTCAAGTTGTTGTGAAGTAACCCTCTTATCTCATATTTCCCACATCATATTGCTTTAAGAACCATCTTGCTTTAAGAACCATCTTGCTTTAAGAACCATCTTGCTGTCATTGTCTACAAGCTCAGCTAGCACAGCCTGAGCTGGTAACGAGTCCTCAGTCGATTTATGGGAGCCTTCCCACACCACAGCCATCGCCACGAAGAGCGTTGGCTCCAAAGGACGGTGGCGCTGAAGGACGGACGGACTTAGGCGGGGCGATTCCTGTTTACAGAACCTGCGCTTGAGGCCTGCGCTTCACCAGCGCAAGCTCGTACAGCAAATGACTCACAGACCGGCAGCGGTGATAGCTCTTTGGCGATATATATACGCCGGCATGGAAACATTCCCCGAGTCTCTTGTCCACGACTGAAAGAGTGATTTCATTGAGATCTGCTGGAACAATTATGTTGACTGAGGTGAAGAAAGCCGTCTGGAGGGAGAGCACGAAGGCCTTCAAGTCCACTGCAGCCACAGGCTTCTCACTGGAGCTGGAGGCTATCACCACGGCACATGAGCAGGCTGGCACGACGTCTTCAAATGGGATCAGAGAACATGCACTTGGCTCTGATCGTGATGATGAGACCATTGTCATTGATGAGAGCCATCTGGACTTCCCTGAAGGTGGCTCATTGGCTTATCTAACAGTGTTTGGTTCGTTCATGGGATTGATACCTGCCTTTGGAATGGTCAACTCAGTTGGTGCCATAGAGGCGTACGTCTCAAATCACCAGTTGAGAGATGTTTCAACGTCAACTGTTTCCTGGATCTTCTCCATATATACCTTCATTGCGTTCTCATCCTGTATCTTCTCGGGAACGTTCTTCGACAGATCTGGCGCGTTCAAGCCAATGCTCATAGGTTCAATCACGTTCTGCGGCGGAATGCTAGCAACCGCTAACTGTACCAGAGTGTACCAGTTCATCCTGGCATTTGGTGTACTTGTTGGCTTCGGTACAGGGATGCTTATGTCTCCTTTGGTTGGTGCGGTCTCACACTTCTTCTACAAGAAGCGTGCCACAGCCACAAGCATTGCTACAACCGGGGGATCCCTCGGAGGCATCATCATGCCATTGATGCTCAGAAAGATGTACGGCACAGTGGGATTCATATGGGCATTGAGAGCATTGACCTTGTTCTGTGCATGCTGCCTTGTTCTGGCTCTCATCTTCACAAAGGAGAGGCTCCATCGTGAAGACAATTCCAAGATCGACTCTTGGAAGGGCTTCTTTAAGGTGTACTTTGTCGATGCCTTCGACTATAAGTCCTTATCTGAGTTGAAGTTTATGTCGTGTGCAATTGGCGTTGCATTCGCAGAAGGCTCACTGGTTGTTGTTCTGATCTATCTCCCTTCGTATGCCATTATGCAAGGGAACTCTGAACAGACTTCGTTTCTGCTCATCATTGTGTCGAACACATGTGCTATCCTGGGAAGATACATTCCAGGTATCGCAGCAGATCGTTTGGGCAGATTCAACGTTGTGATTTTAACGGTGTCCATGTGTGCTCTTATATCGTTAGTGCTATGGCTACCGTTCGGAAAGAGCCTGAAAGTCCTTTACGCATTTTCCGGTTTGTATGGCTTCTTCTCTGGGTCGATTCTATCGCTGTCACCGGTGTGCTGTGGACAAATCTCTCGGACTGAAGAGTTTGGAAAGCGTTACTCAACAATGTACCTCATCTCCTCCTTCACCATGCTCACACTGATCCCCATCGCAGGTACGGTGATTGGCGAAGGCGCACAGAGAAACTACAACAACTTCATTGGGTTCTCCGTCGCCCTGTTAGGGCTAGCGATAATGAGTTACATCGTCTGCCGACACGCATGTGTCGGTTGGAGACTGTGCAAGTTCTAGTCTGTTTGATATTAATCCAACGTGTACAACTTTGCGGGAACATACTCCATAACTTAGCTCAACACTTTACACTGTAGATGTGCACAGTAACTGCATACAACTCTGCACAACATAACTTTGAATATCACAATTTTAAACCACAGAGTGAAACTTCACTCATGTTCATTTAAAAAGAGGGGGGTGACTTGTCAGATTGCCATTTGCGCCCACCCATATGGCACCATCCCGAAGGAAGAGTAGCACACAGGGTAGAGATCATCGCTCCTTTTTAAAACAAGTCAGAGAACAACTCCCAACCACCCAGGGGTGGATAAGGAGGACTTCAGAGCCAAGTCGTAAGAAAAAAGGCAAAACAGAAATAGATGACCAAACAGCTAGTGTTATGGACAAGCTAAATACTAGTCTCACTCTAGGGCACAAAGGCTGCAGCTCATCAACCAAGTTGGATTCAGTGGCTCTTTAGAAGAGTCAAAGAGGGACGTAAACTATAGAAATGATCCTACTGCGGAGGGCGTTAGTAAACCTGCTTCACGGACAGAGCTTCTTCACTCGAATGGAGCAAGCTTATAGGGCAAACACATACTGAAGTACGTCGACAAAGAAAAGAAAAAGGGATTAAAATGTTAGAAAAGAAAGTGGAATCCAGTGGCCTTTTATAGTTTTTGGGAGCCGCTGTCCCTCCACGGCGGGTCGTGCGCGCTCGCTAAAAAAAACTTTTCCGCCTGCATGAATTTTTGTTAGGGCTTTTCGTCTTAGGGCTGCACAGCGCCAGAGTCATGTGCACTGGAGCAGGGCTCCGTGCCCTGTCGCCGTTCTTTTTCCGCAAGTCACACTTCCCAAAAAATTTTCACCGAAAATGTCCGGGTGTGCAAAATTGCTACACGCCACACGAAAATTCTCCCCAGCACGCTGCAAAAAGGTGAAACACCCGCACATCCCCCATAGTTAAGGGAATATTGTTACGGCCCGCAGCCGCCAACCGTGCGTGGAGGAGGCACCGACTCTTTTTCATCAACTTCAACACAAACTCTTCACAGAGTGTACAACGCCATCTCTTTATACTATCAACACATAGACAAGAAGTAACAATGGCCGAATCCCACAGATGTATGTACTGCTTGAAGGTGATAGGAATGGATGTGATGAGAGAGGTTTTTCGCTAATGGACGGGAGTTTCATCCCCCTGGTGGTTGTTGATTTCATAGCGTTGAAGATGTGTATACCAGTTGGGCCAGAATGAGTTGAAGGGGGGACGTGAAACCAGTGCGACGTTCCCAGAGCAGGAGGATACTGCTGAGTGCAACAGTAAGAAGTCACGTAATTGGTGGCGCGTGTATCCATGAGCTGGAGCTCTCACTGGATTGAACTTCCAGTGGAAGGAGCAGGACTCATGAATACGGCGACGAGGGCAGAGACAGCGAAGCATGCACATTACAACTGCTATAACACACTAGAAAGCATTTTAACAATGACACTGGTGGACGCTACAACTGGCTTCGACGATCCAACCCACTCCATTCATGCTTAAACCTCTCTAAGCATCACGCTCCATGATTTTCACCTAGCGTTGATTCAAAGCTCCGACGACAAATACTAACAACCATCTGCTATAGTGTACGTGAAGGGTAAACACGTTTCTTACCAAAGATCCAAGTCTGTTACCAACCCAAACATCTCCTTGGTTAAGATTGAGGGTGTCTCCACTCCAGAGGAGGCCAAGTTCTACCTTGGTAAGCGTGTTGCTTACGTCTACAGAGCTTCTAAGGAGATTAGAGGTTCCAAGATTAGAGTCATCTGGGGTAAGATCACCAGAACTCACGGTTCTTCTGGTACCGTCAGAGCAAACTTCAAGTCCAACTTGCCAGCTAAGACCTTCGGTGCCTCTGTCAGAATCTTCTTGTACCCATCCAACATCTAAGTGTGCATGAAAATAATCGATTATGTTAAAATATAATGGTTTTTGTTTTAGTTTGGGAAAGAGAAAGAAATAATGTGTCAAATTACACTCCTCTGTAGCTGTGCCGTGTAGGTTGGCTTTGGTATGGCCATGTTCTAACCAATTCACAGTGTAAATGAGTTTTACTCGTACTGTTGAGCCATCATATTATAATAGTAGAACGGTCTCGGAACTACAATCGGAATTTTTCACTCCAGGCCTGTATCCACACAGTAACACAACAGAAAAAGGAGCAAATCACCCAAACACGGTGGATTATACCTTCTCTATCTCTCTTGAACCGCTGAGGATGGGATTCGTGAGGCCAGCAAAGTCCAAGAAAAGGCTCAGAACGCCAACCAGTAGGCCGTCTAAGCGGCAGAAGAAAGACGGAGCAGCTTCAACGTCATCATCAGAATGCCCATCAGCTACCTCATCACGTCCTACAACCCCAGCACAGGGTGTCACGGTCGAGGTGCCCACAGGCTCGATCCTTGAAAGGCTCCCTGTTGAGATTCTACAGGAAGTGTTCGTATTCTCTGGTGTTTCAAGCTTGCCACTGACTTGTAAGTCCATCAACAGGTCTTTAAGGCCATCACATTCTCTACGACTGGCCATGTTGAAAACCTTTGTGTATGATCTCAACTGCAAAGTACGAACCGATGCCTACAAGACGGCATTTGCACTTGATAGAGACTGTCTACAGTACAAGTTTGTGAATAGCAAAGTCCTCAAAGAGATCAACTTTGACATTGTATTGCCGATGCGCTCCATCGTTGCAGAGTCAAAGAATAGGCTCATGCTCCATTACGACAGTTTGAACAAGAGGCTCCTAGAGACGCTCTATTTGAACAATGCCGATGCTGACGAGATCAACAGAGAGTTGGCTCGAATGACGGAGGAGAGGTCTTCCATGGATGACATTCAGACCGAAGATTTACCCTCTGCTGAAGAATTTGAGGACTATCCAGAGAGGTTCTATACGCACTTCTCTCAAAACCACATTGAAATGGCTGAGACGCTGTACAACACAGGGATGAGGTTTAAGGTGAGTGGCAAGGTGATGTCGATGGCTATAAGCGAACACTGTGACGTGAAGACGTTATCAAGGATACTGAAATGTACAGAAACCGGCACCATAACCTCTGTGGAGCCTGTTATCAGTGCCTTTGCAAACGACGATCTTGCAACAGTTGAGTGGTTGTTGGAAATGAAAGCTGATGATGCTGATCTCATCAACAATGATGACTTGTGGATATGGATAGGTCAAAAGAAACGTACCAAGTTCCTCAAGTTTTTAACAGATAAAGGTGCAAATCCTAGTCATGGCATCATCGGTGCCATATCAAACAATTTGCACGGTTAGTTCTTGATCTAATACACCAAATGGGTGTATAACACTACACTCTTGGATTGACAACTATGAATCACTGTTAAAGATCCACTGATGATGTTGTTTTTCTCCTTGGCTCCATTATACATTATATAGAGAGGAATTTCAAAAGTACTGTTGCTGCTGTTGCTGAGGATGTTGTGGGTATGTCTGCTGCTGCTGCTGTTGATGTTGTAGATCAGGCTGTTGTTGTGGAACTCCTTGCAAGTTGTATTCCTGGAACCAGGGGTGTTGTAACGCCTGTGAAGCACTGATTCTGTTCTCTGGTTTCATCTGTAAGAGTCCGTTGAGCAGGTTCAAAGCTAATGGATCGATATTAGGGATTATACTGCGTAGGTCTTGAGGAATGTAAACGTCAAAGTTCGGTCTATAGTTTGGTAGACGTGATACCCCTGGCCATGTACGTTCGTTTGGAGTGCCCATGACTTTGAAGATCTTCATGAGCTGATCTTCGTTCGAGGAACCAGGGAATAACGGACGTCCTATGAACATCTCTGCCAGTATGCAACCGGCAGACCACATATCAATGGAGGTGGAGTAGTTTCTGGAGCCCATCAGGACATCCGGCGCACGGTACCATAGCGTCACAACCTCAGATGAGAACGTGTTCACCGGGATCCCAAAAGCCCTGGCCAACCCGAAATCACCAATCTTCAGCTCTCCCTTAGAATTCGTCAACAGATTCTGAGGTTTGAGATCACGATGTAGCACCCTGTTCTGGTGGCAGAAGTCTATGCCCTTGAGCAACTGGTACATAAAGCTCTTCACCACCGCGGGCTCTAGCGCACCGTTATTGCCGTGGATATCCATGTACTTCTTCAGATCCCTATCGAGGTACTCAAACACAAGCGTCAGCTTGTTCTCAGTATGGATGACATCGTACAGGTTGATGATGTTTGGGTGCTTCAGGTCCTTCATCAGCGAGATCTCCCTGATTGCTGTTGACGGCGTCCCTTCCTCGGAGTCCAGGTTAATCTCCTTCAGCGCAACAAGCGTACCTGTCGCACGGTTACGTCCCTTGTACACCGTGGCGTACGTACCCTCTCCGAGCTTCTCCAGCTGCTGGAACCTATGTTTCAACGACGTGTCAGTGGGAAATCGCCATGCAGTGTTATCATCTGATAGCACATGGCTCACGGTGTGAGATACACACAGCCAATGCCCTACTACAGATGTAAAAAGAATACAAATCTTGTCTAACTCACTGTGATGACTGTGCTGACATTGCTCTGCTGGGTCTTCTCCTCTTGAATCAACACGAACGTGCTCTGTTTGAAGCAATTGACACCGGCACAGGATGTTGTTGTTGTTGGAAAGCTGGCACTGAGGAAGAATTCAAGGCGAGCTCGTGGGGCCCAGCCTCTTTTTCCCCGGGGAGGGAAACGGCCCAAAGAGGAAGTTTTCCTGATGCGGGAGGCGCGCTGCTTATGTAATGTGATGGTGTTCGGGTGTGTAATATTCTGCTTATGTAAGCGTACTTTTTTGTATCGATGTATGTGGTGTCCGGGTGTGGGATCAACCACCATTGTAAACAAACCCACTGTTCAATGCCAGTGTTTACAACAGAGCCCAAGTGGTTCGACAAGGCTGGATCGTGGGTGCTTTCCAGTGACAAAGTATGGCATTTGGTGGCAAGGAGCTCTCGCTGGGATCGGATCAGCAGCGACTGCGAAGTACATTTGAGCAGAACATCACAGAGCTGTCTCTAAAGGATGAGGTTGAAGAAGTAGCTGGTGATGATGGTGATGTTGAGATGGAGGACGTGGCATTCATGTCCACGCCCACGAGCTCGAGGTTCAAGAGCAGCCTGTACCATCCCAGGGTCTCGTCGCCGTTGCGGAATGAGTCTGATCGAGGTGCTGGGGACGACGATGGTGATGTTGATCTCGACCTCGATGTGAACGTGGAAGACGCTGATACAAGCGTAAACAGCTTAACCAGGTCGGTGTCTCTAATGTTCTCACCAACAGCCCTTGGTGCCCAAGTGGCGACGCAAGGGTCCCCGGTGCTGAGAAGAGTGAACTTGGCTGAACAACTGCAACAGTGTGAATCTGATGATTCGGTACTGGACTCTACGACTAGTGACATAAGTGATGCTTCGAGCATGGGAAGCCCCGCGTCAGTGTCCTCAAACCTGAGACATAGAGCTCACAAACCGAAGACTGCGTCAAAGCTATCGCAGTACGTTACGAACTCCTCAGATGAACAAACCACAACATTTGACGAATCAGCGGATTCTCTTGAAGACTCCAGCGCCGGAGACATGATGATCTCTTCGCCGACAAAGTATCAGACGCCAATGGTTCAGACTCCATGGGGACAACAGCCGATACAATTCCAAATGCACCATCACCATTACTATCCATCGCCTTCAAGAGATGACTCTTCAATCTCTAATGAAGGTCAAGAGGTTGTGTTGCCAGCTCCGTGGTCCAAGTTTGCCTCCCCTAAGGCTCCAGCCCCATATATCATCTCTTCCTATTTGCAACTCATGTTCAACGCTTTAACATCAGCAGTTGTCATATACGTGCTGCTGATGGCCATAACAACGATAAAGAACGATATCAACAACAAGATGGAAGAATACGCCACAGAGATTGCCTTAGAGGTTCAGAGATGCACAAGATCCTATCTGGAGAACAAATGTTCACCGGAAACTAGAGTAAGTGCACTGGAGCAGCTGTGTACAGAATGGGAAAGATGTATGAATCGTGATCCGAGAGCGTTGGCCAATAAGGCTGCAGTTAGCGCAGAGACCTTGGGAATCATTGTCAATTCGTTGATCGAACCTATTGGTGTCAAGGCCATCATCGTGGTTGGTTTGTTGCTCTCAGGTTGGGTCTTCACCAGTAATTTTGTATTTGGATTCCTCAGGGCAAAGTCTTACTATGGTTGGCAGAATGGGAATCAACAGCAATTGGCAATGCCACAACAGATGCAAACACCTTCTAATGGGAACTTACAAGGTTATACGTATCAGTCATTGACTCCGAGTTCAAATCAACTACAACTGCAATAAAATGACCATATGATTCTTATTTTCTCTTTCGTACAAATAACCGCAAGTCTAAGCCGTTCTATCATCATTCGTTCAAAGCAATTAGCCTCTCTTCTAAATCACCCAAAACAGTGTTTAATCCATTGAGCATCTTGATCATCTCATTCTGTAGCTTATCGTTGGAACCGTCCACGTCCATAAACACTCCAAGATCCATGCCAATTGGATTTCTGGGATCAGTAACCACTGTACTGACAGATCCACCATCAACAGAGCTCTGCGAACTGCTGACCGTGGAGTTTGTTCGTTGGCCCAGTAGTGGCATCGTAGGTGGTCCTTGAGGTTGTAGCAATTGAGTTGGAAGAGGTGGTTGTTGCTGAGTGATGGTTGGTCGTCTCTTTGAGATATTTCCACCAGCAGAGCCATAAAGATCTCCTGAAGTTGTCAATGTTGGCTTTTCAGTTAGCGGCGTCATAGCCATCGGAACGTTTGAAGTGTTTGATACATTCACTCCAAACTGGTTCAGATTTTCATCTCCTCCTTCTTCAGCATTCGAATTCGAGTGTAGCAACCTTGGGAATGAGCCTCCAGTCGGTGTTGGCATCTGTAAGCGTAAGTTTTGATGGTTACGTTTGAGGCCCACCGTTGGTGGTTTCGCTCCATTCTGTGCAACAGGGGGGGCTGCTGAAGCTGCTGTGGAAGACGTTGTTGATGAGGTTTGTATGCTGTTCAGAGGTTGCAATAACGGTGATGGATTATTTGGAGAAGCAATCGCCTTCATCGAAAGGTTAGGTTTCGATGGTGAACCGTTAACCAAACTGCCCTTCGACGGAGATGGGAATACCAGCACATCTCTTGCGACTTCCCTCTTTGGTGAAGGTGTCATTCTCATCATAGGAGGAGGAGCTGAATGGCCAGGTCCAGCTGAAGGCCCAGAGCTACTTGGTGTGTGTCTTTGAGCTGCACTTTGATTAGGGCTCTGGGGAATCTGGGGAAGTGTACTCAGAGAATTCACCAAGGTTGGTCTTCTCTGCAATCCTGGGTCCAAAGATCTCTTTGTCTCGATAACAGGTGCCGACTGTGTGTGAACAAGCGTGTTGGCCCTGGATCTTGTCTTTGCTCCTTCTTCTTTCTGCTGAGTAGATGGCATACATTCGATATCCTCCATTGTGGGTATCTCAATCTCGACAATTGGCGTTGTCACCCTGGAGTTCGACGCAGTGGCAGTGTTAGTAGAGTTGGAATGCACTGCTATCGATGATGCAATCCTTGGAAGTGAAATGTCCGTGGCAGTTGTCACTTGATGGCCTGTAGCATCTTCATCACCGTCATCTTCCTCATTAGGGTCCTCAAACAGATGAAGCAAGGATTTGGGAGCCTTATTCAGAGTCCCGTTTGCCTTGAAGGTTGACCCGATGTTCGTGTTGTACGTTACTGTATTCTTACTGTAGGTGATGTTACTTCCTCCACCTGTCGCTGTTCGATTGTTCAGCGTTACGTGTGCACTGTTGTTCATGGCCCCTGGGTATCCCGTGGAGAAAACGTCGTCACCATCGTCAAAGTCTTTGCCTCCATCCAGGTTGAAGTAGTCCTCCTGCTGTGCATTACCACCATCAACGTTGTTGTTGTTGTTGATGCTGCTGACGTTGATGTCATTCTCTATGATGTATTCGTTGCTGTTGAGAGAATCAAAGTCCCATTTCACCTCAATCTCGCTCTCTCCCTGCTCATCCTCCGCATTCATCAGTACGCTCTCCCTCGATGTCTTCTTCTCTCTCCAGATCAAATACCTGGAGATCAGCTCCTTGAGCATTGAAGTTGACGAGTTCTTGTGGAACTTGACGAACTTGGTCTTCAGGAGCTCCTCTGCGCTCAGCCTCTCCTCAGGATTCTCATCCAGGCACAGGGCAATGATCTCCTTCAGTAATTGCGAGTGTTGCTTTCCCTCCAGTCTCGGAGGCTTGGACTTGGTGATGAGCTGCATCGCCCTGATGGCCTCTTTGTCACAGTACGGTGGGTTCCCTGTGGCTATTTCGTAGATCGTTATACCAAGAGACCATATATCTGCCTTCACGTCGTACGAAGTGCCTTCCATGATCACCTCGGGAGCCATCCAGTAGGGAGTGCCCGCCATGGTGTTCCTCCTGAGACTCGTGGACGACAGCTGTGCGGCGACTCCAAAATCACACAGCTGTACTCGTCCATCGTTCGATATCAGCACGTTCGCAGCCTTGATGTCCCTGTGGATCACATTCTGCCTGTGGATGTACTGCAGAGCCACTAGCAGCTCCCTCACAATCACTCCAATGTACCTCTCATCTATGCGTCCAGGCTTCAGCAGCGTACGTAGCGAGCCACCGGCACAGTAGTCCATGATGATCCACAGCTTGGTTCCGTTCAGATAGCTCCCGTAGTACCGTGTCACGTTCGGCACCTGCTTCAGGTGGGACAGGAACTGGATCTCCTGCTGCACATCCTTCACCTCATCCTCGGACGTGTCCAAGTTCAGCACCTTGATGGCGAAGATCTGCCCTGTGGCCCTGTGTATGCCTTTGTATACAATGCCAAACTTACCACGGCCTACAACCTCTGTTCTCTTGTAGATCTGCGTCACGGGCGTCGTCATCTTGAGCCCAGCTCTTTCCTTCCGTGCTCTGCTTCGCTGGAGCCTTCGCTAGAGCCTTCTCTACGCGCTTGTAGCTTTCTCTGTGTGAGCCTGACGATGATGGTCTCACTTAATACTGCTGAGATCAAGCTTGCCAACGGTGTAGGACGAGACACAATTCACCTCAACAAGGGAGTGTAATCAGTGTGCGAAGTAACAGTTCTGTGATGGAAAGCACACAGTAACACACACACGGCAGCACTGCTTTGGGATGGAAATGGGGTGTTGAACGTAGCACTGGCTTCCCTTACAAGCACACACAACCTGGTCTCTCTGTATTGAAGCTCCAGGCTGGTAAAGCCGCCTAGAGAGGAGGGCACGGTGCGTGCCCGCACCGGGCGGGTATGCCGCGAATATTTCCGCTTTGGGCGGGGTTTCTCCGAGAGGTAGGGTAACGGCATTGCTGCTGTGGGCTTGGGGAAGCTTGGTTTTTTGGGGTGGTAACTATGGCAACAGCACATAGTGTTTGGTGGAAACAAAGAGCAAGCTACGATGGTTTACAGCATGGGCGTGCTTCAAAGGTATAGGATTAGCTGTATACAGTGGAGGGTTGAGTTCTCGTCTGTGTGGATGTGTGGATGTGTGTGTGGGCCCCACACACTCTTTTGATTAGGTGGAAACGGTGGAGGAGGAAGACGCTTAGGCATCGACAAACACATCACTGGCAGAGTCGTTAGCGTGGCCGTTGTTATTGGGCTCGCCGTTGTTATTGGGCTCGCCTTGGTCAGGAGCATCCTCCTCGGTGAGTTCGTTGGAGTCGTCCTGCGGTTGAGCATCCTCCACGCCGAGGGACTCGATTCTTTGAGAGGTTTCAGCTTCAGTCTCGTCCCCAGAGTAGTTGTTCAAGATATCGTTATACGGTTCCTCACCGTCCTCTGTAGATTCTTTCAACACCGTCTCCTCTGTGCTATCGCTGTGGATAAAGCTCACAGGGTTCTGCGGTGCTGGAGCAGTCTCTGTCTCCTTCAACGGCGACGATTTGTAGTTCGAAGGGGATGAGGGTTCATAACTTGGCTTCTCAACCAGCGACTCCGTTGAGGAGTTGAAATACATGGAGTTTCTCCATGCAGACTCAACGGTATTTGACATGGTTGTGTAGACGTTATCGCCCGTGCTTGGAGTGATTCTCGTTGTCACGAGGTTATCATCCAAGTCCCAAATCCCAATCTTTGACCAGAATAGCTTTGACCTCAAACGTGACAACTCGATCCACGATTTCTTCATGATGGCATCATCGCTGAGATCCCAGACGTCGGTCTTTAGAGATCTCAAGAATGCAAATAAGTCGCATGCACATCTCACTCTAAACAAACAGAAGGAGCACAATGGGTATTGGTTTGAAGCCATTGGGGACGTACTGCCCAGCGATGACAAGGCAGAGTCGGATCTACCGTGCACTTTGAGCACGTAGAGTCTAGAGTGTTCCAAGATGTCGTCCCTCTTTTCTCCACATACAGCACATGGCTCGCTTATAGCCACAGGAGGACTGTGAGGTGGGTATGCGTATAGGCTTGACTTGACGTCTGTGTCGTTGATCTTGTGCTGCTGGAAGTTAACTCTATAAGTTTCGTTAATCCCAGACACAGGTTCGATGGAGACGCGACCATCGATGAGATATGACATCAACGAGCGCCTGTTCAACCAGCTAATGCCAGGGGCGTTGTCCAACCTCAACGCCGGCTCAACGTCATCTGTCAATAGTCGCTTGAAGAACTTCGTTTCGGTGTTCTTTATGGATTCACTGTTCTTTATAGAACGGGTGAAAATCTTAAAATCGTTAAACGGTTTGAGGTCGAATCTAACAGCATTCACCGTTGGTGAATACAACACCTGTTTGGGCTGTTGCTGTTGCTGTGGTGGCTGCTGCTGGTGCTCTTGTTCGCCCTGTTGATTTGTCAGACTTGAAGATGAGTTATCTGTCGTCGACACGGCAGAATCTCTCTCTAACAACACATCTTTCAACTGTGTGAGTTGATTCTGCAAGGTCTCCATCATGAGGTCCTTCTCTTTGAGCTGTGAGATCAAGTTGTTATTGCGCATCTGGTAATCATGCGCCTCTCTCTTCGCGTTACTAACCATCTTATTGGCCTCGTCGAACAAGGAGCTTGATAGCTCCTCAACCTCCTTGGACAAGTTTGAGACCTCATCCTCCGCCTGGTTTCTGGCAACCAGAACCTCTTGCAACTTCTTATTTAGCGACTCGCTCTTCTCCTTGAACTGAGAGTTCTCCTTCTCCAACTGGCCGATCTGGCCTTCTAGCTGGTTCTGCTTCTCAATCGACTCTAGAAGCTTCGTTGAAAGTGACGTGACCTGCAACGACACCCTCTTTGATTCCTCCTCATTCATCGCTCGGGTGATTATTGCCGTTCTGTCTGCACAAGGATGGTTCCAATGAAGCAAAGGAAAGAGGAAACAATGTGTCCGATAAAGTAAGTTCTTGTGCTGTGTTGTTGTTTTTTTGGGGGGCGCTCTCTGGCGCTCTGTCGCTTTTGTTCTGTCCCAGGACGAAATTTGCGCTGTACGAAAATCGTGCTAGGCGCGCGGTCGAAAAAGACTGAAAAAGCGAAAAAAGACACTTTGTCCCAGTTACACTGCTCTGAAAGACAAATGCACCACCGCTTTGTGTGTATTTTCGCTTTTTGGAAGGACCCGCCTTGTGTCCCTTGAGGATTGCGCTGCTGCAAAAGTCAAAGTTTGTGCTCTCTCTTGTCCTCTGTCGTGTGTAGATTTTTAACTCAACGGGAATGAGGCGCCCTGTGTCCAACTTTATGACGCGTACACCATTGCCCTTACGTTCGTCGCTATGTAATTATCTGCTTCTCATGTTGAAACAACAAAGCCTCAGGGGATAAAGTTTAAACTGTGTATTGAATTGCGACGAAATTGTACACGGAGGGGGTCCAGGGAAGCCGTTGGAGGAGTGTGAGCGATTAGGGTAGAAGGGCGTTGGTACGCGTGCGTAGGCTGCGTAGGCTACGTAGCGTGCTTAGCGTGCTTAGCGTGCGTAGAATGTGTAGAGCGCGCGGGCCACCGCCATCGTCAACCGGGCATTTAGGAAGAGAGAATTCCCAGTGGGAAGACAAACCAAACCGTCTCCAGCCTCGGACCCTCGGCTCAGACCGATCAACGCCGGCGGTTTTCTCCCATGTCTCAACACCGTCAGCGGCGGCGCTAGGCAGAGGGAGAGAGAAAAAGACATGAACGGGGAGCCCGGCTGGAGCTGGCGCAGCCTGGGCAGGCCTGGCTCGCACTGGGCTGAGCTTAACTGTAAGGTTCACCAGGCCCCAACTGTTTTGGGGCTGAAGCCACGCTACGCTGACGCTGGGCTGCGGGCTGGGGGGGGGGCTACCCTCAGCTGAAAACGTCTGATCTTTCCGTACCAAATCCATTCCGCAGAAAGGGATTTTACCCGTTTTGAGCATTGTCAAAAGCCAGCCCAAAAATAAGAGAAAAAGTAAACTGCCAAAGGAACCCAGCGATAAAAAACGGGTATAGGCACCGGTTGGAAGCACTGTCTGGCTCTCTCCACGAACTCCATCTTCACCGCGTTCCAGTGCTGTTTATTTGTTTGGTGCCGCCATTCTCTGCTTCAACAGACAAGGGAGAACGGTGTGTTTTGTATCCTTTCAGATCACCCTTTGTGTCTCGTGTGTTGTTGTTGTTGTTGTTGTGCTCCACTGTGTCGACCCACATCGACTGAAATCACAGAGCGCTACGCTACGTACAACCATCACTGCTATTCTCGCCGTGGAGCTGTGAAGAGACAGAGCAGGGGAGCAATTCCAGGATGAAGCGAAGAGAGACGGATCCTACGAGGCAATCATCTGTGCGGTCGGACCAGACACCGTCACAATCGCCTCAAAAGTCGAGCTCGATACTCTCCAACTTCCGTAAGCTGTCAACCAAGGCTTCAAAGGCCGTGCCTGATGAAGCTGCACATCAACCCAATGTCAATGGTTATCATATTTCGAACCCACAGCCACAGGTGTCGCGTTCCTCTTTTACAATTGAAGAATCTGGCCCTGCTTCAGGTGCAGGTTTACCGGCACATGTCCGTGATAGGAGACAGGCCAGTATGAGCTCAACGTTCTCTTCAAATTCACATTCTTCGCTGTCGTTGAACAAGTCCACGATGATCAACCCAGCAAACTTAAGTGGGTACGAGACCACCCCGTCTACTGATAGCTCACGTCGCTCATCGCAGTGGAATGGGTCTGAAGAACCCGCACGAGGCAAGAAGTCCGCAGTGCTGCACAGAATCACCACCAACACTTCACTGCTGTCAAACAGTTCTTCGAACCATCACCATCATCCTCACAACCAGCATAGTAGGAACTCTACAAGCGGCAATGACCACGTTAATGATTTTGTCTTGGAGCAGCCAAAGGACCCATGGGAGATTGATGAGATGTTTAACGAATTGATGACCAAGCGTGACTTCAAAAGCTTGCCAGACGCTGCAAAGAAACAGATGAAGGATTATCCTGCTCAGAAGAAATGGATGTTGATCTATCAGGATGCCTTGTCAGAACACAAGAAGCAAGAGCGGACGAGGAAAAATGGAGGTGATTCGTTAACCTCGCCGGAACAATACGTTAGATTGCTAATGAATAAGTCCATCTCCGCAAGACAACTAGGAAACCTATGGGTGAGCTTGAGAACAGAACCGGTAGACTGGGTCAAGGATTTCGTTGCTGCTCAGGGACCGATCGCATTGGCAAATGTCCTACAACAGTTGCATACACGTTCAACAACGGACCTCTTGAACGAGGAGTTCTTGGAGAAGGAGATTTCCATCGTTAGATGTTTAAGGACAATCATCAACAGCGAATCCGGTGCAACTTATGCATTGGACTCCAAGATTATAGTACCGTCTATTGCAGGTGCTCTGATCTCATCGAAGCTAGCCACAAGGAAACTGGTCACTGATATTCTCAGTTTTTTGGCTCACTATCAACCTCCAGAAGGTTATAACCAAGTGGTTAAAGCTATGAATTCTATATCTGGTGAAAACGTGCATTTCCAAGTTAAGGCTCTAGATAAGAGAAACTCCTCGATTGGAGACACGGATAAGCAGTTGAAAAGGTTTGAACAATGGCTCAAGGTTGTAGAACATACCATGGATGGTCGAGGTAAATTGGGTTCAATGGTTGGTGCAAGTGAAGAACTAAAGTCTAACGGTGAAGCCCAATTGGTTGATTACGCATTATCTACGATGGTGTTGATAAATACAATTGCAGAAGGTGGTTCAGATTTCAAAGCAAGAACTCATTCAAGGGCACAACTCAAAGCTGGAGGTGTTCAGAAGATTTTCAAGAAATTCCACAGTTTGCAAAACGAACTGGTTGACGATAAGATTCGTGAATTTGAAGATGCCGCAGCTGAAGATTATGATGCATTACTTACCTCTGAAAGGATTGGTAAAGACGTTGATTTAAATGATCCTGTATCATTGGTAAAAAACATATGGTCTAGGATACAACACTCGGATGCCGAACATTACTTCATCTCAGCAATTCAACATTTGTTCTTGAACCAATCAGATCCGTCACGGACAGCTGATAGTGCTGAAACGGTCAGATCCTTCAGATTAATTGATGGATTAATCTCTAATATCACGATGGGTGCCACTACAGATGAGGATGCGGCCTTGAATGTTGCCATTCATAGGTTATACGATGGTTTACAAACTGATGAAATCGCAAGACGTGCTATTCTGGATTCTAGAGAGGCAAACAAAAGGGCTGAAGAGGCTGTTGCAGAACGTGATGAATTGGCAAGACAAATTGCATTAGGTACCGATGGTATGATTACAAAGCTCAAGAACGATTTGGAAGAACAGGAAATTGTCATGATGAAACAAAGGAAGCTAAACGAAACCTTATCTGAAGAGCTTAATGATATAAAGAGGAAACGTGTGCTGGAAAAACATGAACAAGAGCTCGAGATGAGAGAGATGTTGGTGCTATTGAACAGTTCGACTTCGAAAAATTCCGATAACTCTGAGTTGATTTCAAAATTGAAAGGTCAGTTATCACAGAACAAAAGTAAACTGCGTATGGATAACAAGAGATTTGGTGCATCAGTTGAACCAAATAACAGGCTAAGACTCCTGAGAGATCAGATGGAAGACATTGAGCAACAGGCCAGAGAACTTGAAATGACAAATTTCACGGAGAAGAAAAGATCTGTGGTTTCTACAGCAGACAATTCACCTCAGAAACCAACAAATACATCGCAGCCTACTGCTACACATTCAAGGGAGGAGGATCTTGATAAACTCTCTTCTTTGAAACGTAAACTAGAGGCTTTGCAGGACCAATCCAATGATATTTTGAAGTTTGATGTTAACCAAAAGCAGAGGGAACTGATGAACAAAAAAAAGCTGATGGCCATGGATCGTTTAAAAGAGCTTCAAACGAGGTTTCAAAATTTGGATATCCAATTCTCACCAGATATCGATAAGACATATCGGTCTTTGGATCCAAATGCTGACGATAAGTTGCATGCTGAACTGGACGAGATTGAAAAATTGAGTGAGAAGCTCCAAACTGAGCTAAACAATCGTGAAGATGATGAAGAAACTACTAAACTTCCTTCCAAATCATTCCTGGAGAATCTTGAAGCCAAATACGTCAGAGGACAGAAGAAAGTGGAGAAGTCTGACTTCAGCTATAGGTCATCGGTTGCTAATAAAGTCAGAAACAGTAGAGGATTCGATGCGGCCTTCCTCCAAGAACTATCATCTTCTGTTAACAAGCAGCAACCTATTCCAGATCTTCACAAGACCGTTTTGAAGGAGTCAATTACCGAACAGAAGGAGAATGAGTCGGCTGCTGACTCTACGATACAACTTGCTGTGGAAGACGAAACCACAGGTGGTAGTCCTCCACCACCACCACCACCTCCTCCTCCTCCTCTTCCTCCAGTTGGCTTGGGCCTCTCTGTTGGTAAATCTGGTGACACTACATCTGGACCATCACCTCCTCCTCCTCCGCCACCACCACCACCACCGCTGATGTCTGGTTCAGTACCACCACCACCTCCTCCTCCTCCGCCACCTCCACCACTAGTGTCTGGATCAGGACCGCTGCCACCACCTCCACCACCACCTTTACCTATGAAATCTAATAGTGCTCAAGTCAGTCCATTGCTTCCACAATCACCATCATTGTTTGAAGCTTACCCAAGACCAAAAAAGAAATTGAAACAGTTACACTGGGAGAAAGTTGAAGTTACAGAAAACTCGTTCTGGGAAAATGCAAGTCCTAAGGTCATTGCAGAAGAGTTGCTAAACAAAGGTATCTTGGATGAGTTGGAGAAGATCTTTCCTGCAAAGGAAATCAAGCAGATTACTAAAAGAAAACCTGGTGAGGCTGCAAAGATCACTTTCTTGTCTAAGGATGTCTCACAACAAATTCAAATTAATTTACATTCTTTTTCTTCGTTGTCTGATGAGCAGTTGATCAACAAGATCTTGAGATGTGATCGTTCCCTTTTAGAGAATGTGAACGTCATTGAATTTTTGGGTAAACAAGAATTGTGTGAAATTCCACACAATATGACCAGAAACCTGGAGCCTTATAGAACTATTTGGACCAGAGGTTCTGAGCAGTTCCCTGATAAGGATCCTAATGAATTGGATAGATCGGATCGGATCTATTTGGAGTTGTTTTTCAACCTACAGGAATATTGGTCTTCAAGAATGAGAGCTTTGAGAGTCATTTCAACATATGAAAAGGAATACTCTGATTTAGTCCATAAGTTAAGAGCTATTGATGATGCTACAGAGAGTATTCAAAACTCCCAGCACTTGCGTAAAGTTTTTGATGTTATCTTGGCTGTTGGTAATTATATGAACGACAATGCAAAGAAGGCACAGGGATTTAAATTGAGTACACTTCAAAGATTGACATTTATGAAGGATGATAAGAACAGTATCACATTCTTGCATTACGTTGAAAAGATAATACGGAATGCCTTTCCAGAAGATGAAAAGTTTGTCGAGGAGCTAGATAAAGCTGCCAGTGTTGTGAAACTATCTGTTGAGCAGTTGAACACTGATTCCAGAGCATTCACATCAAACATCAAGAATGTTGAAGCATCCATCGACGTTGGAAACTTGAGTGACTCGACAAAATTCCATCCAAATGACAGGGTGTTGAACAAGGTTCTACCCGTTTTGCCAGAGGCGAAGAGAAAATCTGATCAATTGCTAGACCAGTTAAAATTGACCATGACTGAGTTTGAAAAATTGATGAGGTTTTTCGGTGAGGATCCTAATGATGTTTTCGCAAAGAACTCGTTCTTTCGCAAGTTTGTTGACTTCACCAATGACTATAAGAAGGTTCGTCGTGAGAATCTGAAACGTGAAGAGGAAGAACGTATCTACGAACAACGCAAGAAGCTTTTAGAAACTTCGAAGTCTGAGTCATCTACGGAAGTCGCAGATGGTGCTGATCGTGGTGAAAACGTTATGGATGCTTTGTTAGAGAAATTGAAAGCGGTCGGACCAGCTAAGGGTAACTCCAACAGTGCTAGAAAACGTGCGCAGGCTCGTAAGCATTTGATGGATCTCAAAAAGAATCCGTTTGGCGATGAAGATGATGATGACGAGCTGAGCGATGGTGATGTTACAAGAACACCATCAAAATCTGGCTCAATGAGTGTCATTGATACTGCTTCCGTTGCTTCTATCAACTCTGGTACTGAAGAAGAAGCCGATGTTGGTGCAAGAGCACGTAATCTGTTACAAGAACTACGTGACGGTGCAACTCCTGGAGGAACTCCCGAGAGACCCATGAGCGTTCAATGGCTGCGGCAACAGCAAAGACTCAAGAGACGTCAAACAGGTTTGGCATCTGACGGCGACGTGATAAATGATTCTTTGAAGGGCTCTTCGGATGACCTTTTTGAAGATGCGAAGGAATCAGTTGACTCCACTGTTGACCAGGAACCTCAACCGGAGGTTGAGGATGCCCACACAGATGAAATTAAGACAGACGGATATGAAGAGGTAACAGAAGAAGCTGAAGAAGCTAACCAAGGCGAAGAGATTGAAAAAGAGGATACGAAGGAAGCGGAAGACAAGGAGATGAATGAGAAATGAAAAGGCATTATTATGCTCCTGTAAAAAGAGGATTCAGTTGAATGAACAATATTTTTAGTAACCTTAAGATACCTTAAGCCACCTTGTAAGCCTACACTGGTTACATATATACCATCAAAACCGTTTCAAAGAGTCATTATATTCATAAAAGTACATACTGTTACAAGGCTAAATCATGCAATGTCCTTCAAGCCAGGTATAACCACATTTTCTCCCAAAGGTTCTTTGGTTCCTCTTCTTCCCAAACAATAGCATCAATCTCACGTCTATCCGTATCTATATCAACCTCGTCCAATGACAAGAGAAGAGGACCCTTGATGACAATCTGACACACAATCCATATGGCAATCATGATGAACACGGAGATGTAGGAGGCTAGGAAGTCTGAAGCCGTGAAGTCGAAGAATACACCATAACCTTGGAATATGATGATCAGAGTGACGAAGAAAGCAGCGTAGTAAGCACCCCATGGCATGAAGTGTGCTTTGAATGGTAGTTCATCACGGGACATCCCTCTATGTTTCAACGTTTGCATGAATCTTATATGGCATAGAGAGATGGAGACCCAGGCAAACAGACCAGCCACTGTGCAAATGTTCAGCAGCCATGTGAAACCTTGTGATGCTGTTTCAGCACATGTCAAGTACGCCAAAGCACCCATAATTGAGGTTGCAATGACTCCATAGTAAGGAACACCTTGCTTTGTACAGAAGGTGAAGATTCTTGGTGCGTTCTTAGCAACAGCCAGTCCATACAGGATTCTCGAGCCCACGTAAACGTTTGAGTTGGCTGCAGAGATAACGGTCATTAGAATGACAGCGTTGAAGATGTGTGGAAGCACCTTGGTGTTTGCATTTTGGATAGCAATGATGAAAGGTGATGATGAGATGAAGGATGTTGAGCTGCTGATTCTTGGGTCGTTATATGGCACCAACATTCCCACAAAGAACAAGGATAGGATGTAAAAGAGCAGGATTCTGAAGAACACCTTGTTGATGGCCTTTGGCACTGCTCTTCTTGGGTTCTTTGCCTCACCAGCAGAAATACCAACGAGCTCAGTACCTTGGTAAGTGAATGCAGCGTTGATGAGTGAGGAAACCCAGCCTAGGAAACGGCCCTTGCCTGTTCCCGGGTAAAAAGAGCCTGGACCCCAGGCACCAGGGTTTCTCCAGTATCTGAAGCCGATTGGGCCCTGGGAGGAGCCACCACACACTATAACTAGAGCATATAGGTTGAATCCAATAATGGCGATGACTTTTATAGAAGCCACCCAGAATTCAATCTCACCGTAGAACTTGACGGGGAAGAAGTTTATGACGGTGATGATGATCCAAAAGATAGTTATCCAAACTGCTAGTGGGACGGACTCTGTCCAGTAATCGATGACTTGGCCAACAACACTCAACTCCACGGCAAACGTGGTTGCCCAGTTAAACCAGTACATGTAACCATTGGCCACTCCCAGCGAAGGACTCAAGAATCTCGCGTTGAACACTGTGAACGACGACGTCACCGGGATGAACGTTGCCATTTCACCCAAAGACTGTGTGACAAAGTACACCAGCGAGCCCATGAACAAGTAGGCAATCAGTGCACCAACAGGCCCTGCAAGGGAGATGGGCTCTCCCAAATTGATGAACAAACCTGTCCCTATAGTACCACCCAGGGCAATCATGGAGATGTGACGAGGCTTCAGGGCTCTCTTGACATGAGTTTCCTTAACGTTACCGTCTTCAACGTCATGTTGGACGATCTCATCTTTGGCATTTGTTGACGTTGACGTTGCGTGGGCCTCGATATCGGCATCCCACGATTTAACCTCCAGCGAGGATTCCTTTGACTTGGTGGCCTTCATCCTTCTAGACATGCTATATGGCCTGACTTATTTGGGATGAAGAAAGAGAGGAAAGTTTTCTAAACTTGGAAGCTTTTTTCAATTATTCAGCCATAGGCCGGCTCGTCATGATATCACTGGGTGTTTATATGGGAATTAATAGTACCACCACCCTCTCCGTCCCTCGTCCATACTTTGAATGCGCTAACATGCACAGAACTTGCTGACTTTGCTAAGAGATGATGGCACCTTTAACGGGGCCTCCACCGGAACAGGGTTGTTGGTTTCTTTTTCCACTACGGAGTCGCTTATCTATGTGACGACCTTGGTTCCAGCGTGTGCTTCATAGACATCCAATGACTAATTGTGGTCATCTTGTAGGCATTTGTTATGGCATGGCCTCCACGAGAGACATCATCGAGGGAAAGAGCCGTTGAGGAAAGATGCCATGCGTCATATGCACCGCCGTTAAAAGTGGTCATATGCGGCTTTTTCGTTTTCGTTTGCGCTCTTCATGCCTGGGAGGAGTGACACATAATTACCTTAACGGGAAATAAAAAGAAATAGTGTTTTATTTGGTGGCGTTTTCTAGCCATTTTCGCCTTTTGTGCGTTTTTTCTTTCGCCTTTTTCTGGCATTTTTTCTGGTATTTTTTCTGGCTTTTTTTTTCGCTTTCTTGTTCCTTTTTTTTTCGCTTTTTTTTCGCTTTCTTATTCCTTTTTTTTCGCTTTTTTTTCGCTTTCTTATTCCTTTTTTTTCGCTTTCTTATTCCTTTTTTTTCGCTTTCTTATTCCTTTTTTCGTCAACATCGTGCCGATTTTCGGAAGATTCCACCGCAGCCATCGTGCCCAATTCATTGGATGAAGAACGTCATATTAACAGGAACCCTGTCACTATGATGCTAAGGGTGTCCGGATGAACCGGTGCGGAGTGGAACAGCTCACCTTCCCCGTCGGGGGCTCTCTTCCCTTCGCTCGTCCAACTCCCGTGGCCTTCGCTCACTGGCCCTCCCCCATTGGCTGCCCTCGTCCTCAAACGCCGGTGCTATTTTTCCGTCCCAACGCAGGTGTCGCCGCAGGTGTCGCCGCTTGGTTTTGCGCTTGGAGCCCTTTGGACGTTGCCCTGGAAACCCTGGCGATGCCGTTTGCTCACACACTGCACGCCATGGAATACGGGAAAGGTATAGCTGAAGTAGCGTGCTCAATTGATGAGCTCTGCGAACGGTGTTGACGCCATGGTCCGGGTGCTCAGCAGACCATGCTTACACCAATCACCACAACAATGACAATGGCAATGACAATGCCCCAGGACCACGCTCAGACGGTGTGCTAAACACCGACTCATCGTGGGAAAAGAAAGCAGGGAACCTACGCATGGCGAAAAGAAATGAAATGCCCAGGCACGCACGAGGACACAACGCACGAGGACACAACGCACAAGACATCATCCAACCTGTTCCCCTAAGTGCAGGCACTGACGAGCAAGCACCGTGCAAACTCTGGCCCCGTCGCACGCTCAGCTCACCAACGTTTCACCATGGTTCCGTTAAGTACTGTTGTTAACGAGCTCGTCCACACGACACGGCCTACACCTACAACACCTGCTTATCTCGCCCAATTGTTCCGCTCACATCATACAGGTGGCAGCGATAAGCTGTTATCGAAAATTCCGTGTTTCAATGGACACAATCAACGGATTAACTGGGTTAAACCATTGGACATAATGGCTGTCTTATCAGAAGCGAACTGCGTGAAAAATTTTTGGAGGACGTCTCATGTTCATGCAACCTTTTTTTCACCGTACTGATTTACATCACCATTGTAGACAGCCCGTATAAAAGTGAGATGAATTGCCCTCAGTCGTAGAATCATGTTTGCCTCGTCATCTTCATCTTACTGCCCTCCGTCCGCAAGAAGTAAGCACAATTACACCAGACTAGCCGACATGGTTAACTCCACAAGCTCCTCCACAGGGCAATATGTCTCGTCGCATGAGATGACGGACATGGACATCGAGACCAAGCCCGTGACCACGATCAAGACCAACGACCAGACTAACTCGGTGTCGGACCACGAGAACAACGAGGGCGATGTCCAGGAGACCAGCGTCAAGAGGGCGCTGAAGCCTCGTCACGTCACGATGATTGCGCTAGGTGGTACCATTGGTACTGGTTTGTTCATCGGTATTGGTACTCCGCTCTCCATCGCAGGCCCAGTGGGCTCGTTGATTGCGTACCTGTTCATGGCCACCTTGGCCTACTCCGTGACACAGTCGTTAGGTGAGATGGCCACGTTCATCCCGGTCACGTCCTCGTTCACGGTCTTCACGACCAGGTTCTGTTCGCCAGCCTTGGGTGTCTCTGTGGGCTACATGTACTGGTTCTCGTGGGTCTTGACCTTTGCAGTGGAATTGAGTGTCGTGGGACAAGTCATTGACTATTGGACAAGTGCAGTGCCGTTAGCAGCGTGGATTGCCATTTTCTGGGTGGTGCTCACGTGTTCCAATATGGTTCCTGTCAAGTTCTACGGTGAAGTTGAATTTTGGGTAGCTGCCATAAAGGTGATTGCCATTGTCGGGTTCATCCTCTACAGTTTCATCATGGTGTGTGGAGCTGGTGTCACAGGCCCAGTTGGCTTCAGATACTGGAGACACCCTGGAGCCTGGGGCCCAGGTTACTTGTTCGCCAACACTGCGAAGGGACGTTTCCTAGGCTGGGTTTCCTCTCTTATCAACGCTGCCTTCACTTTCCAAGGTACTGAATTGACAGGTATTGCTGCTGGTGAGTCCAAAAACCCGAGAAAGTCTGTTCCAAAAGCCATCAACACCGTCTTCGTTAGAATCCTTGTGTTTTATATCCTCTCCTTGTTCTTCATTGGCCTATTGGTTCCATATAACGACCCATTGTTGTCATCTGATGACTCCTACACCGCATCTTCACCTTTCATCATTGCAATCATCAACTCGGGAACAAAGATCCTCCCAGACATCTTCAACGCTGTTATTCTGCTCACCATTATATCTGCTGGTAACTCCAACGTCTATGTTGCATCTCGTATCCTTTACTCTTTGGCAGTGACCAAATTGGCTCCAAAATGGTTCACCTATACGACAAGACAAGGTGTGCCATTCGTCTCTGTGATATTCTCCTCGCTCTTTGGATTCCTTGGGTTCATGGTGGTTTCGAACGGTGCCAACACGGTGTTTAACTGGTTGTTGAACATCACAGCAGTTGCCGGACTGTTTGCATGGCTCTTCATCTCAGTCTCCCATATCAGATTCATGCAGACGTTGAAGCATAGAGGCATGTCTCGTGACGACCTGCCGTTTAAGGCCCGTTTCATGCCATGGGGAGCCTACTACGCTGCCTTCTTCATCCTCCTGATCATCATTATCAACGGTTACGAGGCATTCGTCATCTCATTCAGCGTGGACAGCTTCTTCACCGCGTACATCTCCGTCATCTTGTTCGTCGCATTGTACATCTTCTTCCAATTCTTTTGGTTCAGAGGCCCGTTGATGCTTTCTCTCGATGAAGTGGATATCGACACTGATAGACGTGAGATCGATGCCATCGTCTGGGAAGAGGAGCCTCCAAAGAACCTGTGGGAGAAGTTCTGGTCCTATCTTGGTTAGATTGCTGTCTCTATGCTTGTATGTTTAATTATTGTATTTCTCATTGTTAATTACGAATGTTGTTTGTCTTTAGAAGCATGTATGTTCTCAGCTGTCGATATTGACAGGCTCTGTAGGCCTGGACGACTCCTCCTCGGGTTGTTCTTTGTCTTTAGAACCATCTGTATTCTCAGCTGTGTTGATGTGGACACCTTCTGTAGGCCTGGACGACTCCTCCTCGGGTTGTTCTTCGTCTGAGCTCTCCTCTGAGCTCTCCTCTGAGCTCTCCTCTGAGCTCTCCTCTGAGCTCTCCTCCGAGCTCGAGCCCTCACTGTCCTCGCTGTCCTCGCTGGAATCTTCCAGTTTCTCAGAATCGTCCTCGTGCTCCCCTACCACCTTATACCCTTTGACTGTTTCCTGTGTAGACACAACCAATGTTGGGAACTCAATGACAGTCTCACCTCTCAGCTCATCTGCCAATGTCTTGTCCATTGAGAGCCTTTTCAACGCAGGCTTGGACGCTGGACGGTCAACAAGCTTGAAGAAACACCACAGCGACGAGCCATTGGTCTTCTCCTTCAGTTTGAAATGTATACAGCCCTCAATATGAGTCTCCTCCGGAACCCTTAGGCTCTGGAAAGTATCCGTCACCTCGCCCGTGGCTCCATCCACCAGCTGAAACTCCACCGTCCAGACATAGGTCTCCTTCTTCTTGTCCCATGACGACTTATTCTGGTTCGACCTTTGCATGCCCTTTGGTAGATACTTCACTCGCACACCACGCTTCATCTGGACCTGCTGATGATTTCCCTGTGCATTCCCGTTGGTTCTCTGTCTCTTGAGTGCCCTGTTCTGCCTCGAATCCTGTCTCTTGACACTCAGAGCCCTGTCCAGGTTCGTCAGGAAGTTGTAGTCCCTCTGTATGAGGTGTGAGTTCTCCAAGAACTCCGACCTCTTCACGAAGCTCGTGTTATCCACTGTTCCTGAGCACTGCGATTGCTCCTTATGGGCTCTGACACACGCTACAGAGCACGTACGCCTGCCACACTGCGGACACCGGTACTTTGCTTCATTCTCAAGACAGATCTCGCAGTAATTGCCCTCCTCCATGGCCTCTTGTGCCAGAACTCCTATATATAAAAGCTATACAATTATGTCTCCAGTATATGTGTCAAAGCTGCGATGAGCTCATCTCGGACAAATTTTTCACTTCTCGAGAACAGTGGAAAAAACCCCGGGGCTCGTTGAAACTTGTCACCTTTGACAGTCCACGTAGACTTCAATCAGAGGCCAAAGATGCTTAGAATCCCAGTGGTTAGGCTCCCATTGCTTAGACTCCCATTGTGTAGCTCAGGACACCCAGCTGGACACCCAGCTAGACCCTTCTCAACAGGCTTTGCTGTGTTGAAGAAGGCCAAGAAGGGAGGTAAGCAGGACGCGAAGTCACACCACCAGGAAGCAGCAGCTCAGGAGACACAGGAGGAGGACCCTGGTGCTGTGCTGAAGCCCTTGGAGGCGAGCTTGAAGGAGTCCATTGAGGTGTTCAAGAAGAGGGTCAACGAGACGAAGCAAGGCACAGCGAACGCCAACATCTTTGATAAGCTGGAGGTTCCCGTGGCCCATAAAGAGGTGTATCCGTTCACGTCAGTGGCCCAGACCTCTTTGAAAGGCCGTAACCTCATCATCACGGTGTTTGACCCTAACAATGTCAAGCACGTTGTGTCGTCGGTGCTGGGTTCTGGTCTCAACATGAATCCTCAGCAGGTGCCAAACTTCCCTCAGCAGCTGAAGGTTGCGCTTCCACCACCAACAGCAGAGACGAGAAGTGAAATCCTCGCAGCCTTGAAGAGGGACTTTGAACACTTCAAGCAGAGTCCTTCGAAGCACTCGCTGGGCTCTGCTAGACAGCATGCTCTAAAGCAATTGAAAGGCTTTGAAAAGAAGAACGACAAGGTGAAGAAGGTGTTGCAAGACGTGGAAAAGATCTACAAGAAGTATCTCGATGAGCTACAGACCCAGTTCAAAGCAGCTGAAAAGAGTGTTTCGAACTGATTTGGCCTTATTTATATAGTTCTGTTTTCCTCCTCGTTCAATTAAAACGCACATGGCTTGTTTGTAATGTTGCTTCTTGTTGTACAGTTCATTTGGCGTTCTTTGCCAATGTTCCAATGGCCTTCACCTTGTTCCATATGCTGCCGTCGTAGCCTGCGATGTTCAAGGCTTTGACGAATCCCCAGGCTTTAGACTCATCCTGGATAGGATAGTCCAGAGGCTTTGGTATCTGGGTGGATACAAATGGAATCTTGTCGTAGCAAACGGCCTTCAGATTGCACAGGCCCTGTAGGCCCTCTTCACCTCCGAATTTACCATAGCCTGAGCCTCGTTGTCCACCGAATGGCAATTGACAGACGTAGAACGTGGCAAAGTCGTTGATCGCAACGTTTCCTGACTTCAACGAATTGGCAACTCTGTTCAGCTGTTCCCAGTTCGACCCAAACACTGAGCCTCCAAGCCCATACTCTGTGGAATTGGCAATACGAATGGCATCATCTGTATCTTCGGCTCTGAACACTGTCAAGATAGGCCCAAATACCTCTTCCTGGGCAATCTCCATCTCGGTGGTAAGGTCGACGAGTAAGGTCGGTGTGAAATAGTGGCCCTGTGGATAGTTTGGATGCTGGTACTTACCACCACCGTGGAGTAGACGTGCACCATCACGGACTGCGTCGTTGATTTGACGTGTTAAAGTGTCAAATCGAGCACCACTGATCGTGGCACCCATATCAATATCCTCCAATTGGTCGATATCTGAGCCGAGTCTCAGCTGAGGCACACGTCTTTGTAGGATGGAAACAAGCTTGTCATAGTTCTTCTTCGTGACGATGACACGTTCAATACCAATACAGTTCTGGCCAGCTGACTGGAAAGTTCCACGCATCACTATTGACGCAATTGCATCCAAGTCCTTAACGTCGTCCAGCACAATAAAGGCATCCTTACCCCCAAGCTCAACAACAACAGGTGTCAAAGACTCAGCAGCAGCTCTGCAGACATGATGAGCCACAGGTCTTGAGCCAATAAAGGTGATATGGGACAAGCCACTGTGCGATGTGAAGTAATCAGCATCTTCTGGCCATGTACACACCAATTGGACCAGGTCTCTGTTGAATCCACATGCTTCAAGGCAAGTCTGTACCAGACGGATGAAGAACTGCGAAGACCACACGACTTGCTCTGAACATTTAACGACAATGGCATTGCCTGTGAACAGAGAGGCGATTATAGGCCCCAGCATGTTATGGAATGGATAATTCCATGACACCAATGCGGCAATGACACCCAATGGCTCGTAACGAACTTCTGCGCCTTTATAAGACATGAGTAGATTCGAAGGCCCTGGTCTCTTTGAAGGCTTGAGGGCATCTTCACCGTGCTTGATGATCCAATTGAGCTTTTCCAACGTCACCAAGATCTCTCCCATGGAAGCATCCACCATGGTCTTCCCGCTATCACGGCAAGCAACGCGGGCAATGTTCTCCTGGTTGTTCAAGATGTATTCACTGAGAGATCTCAACACCTTGCGACGCTGTGCGAATGAAGAGTCTGCCCAGCTGGCCTGGGCCTGGGACGCCCTCTCCACAATTGCATCGATCTCCTCTCTGCTGTTGGACTTGTACTTGCCCAGGTACTGTCCCGTGGCTGGACAGTAACTCTGGATGTACTCAGGCTCGTCGACGCTCTTCAACGACACAGGGTCCATACGCTTGCCCTTCCAATGCTGCTTGGCCTCATCGGGGATCTCCAGCGAGAACTTCACGGCCGATTCAGACGATCTCTGCTTCGACACGCGACGTGTGAAGGCAATCGACGCCAACACAGCCACGATTGAAACCACCACGGAGAAGGAAACCCCATACATAAACCTCAACCGTGAAGGCACAGTCAGCTCTTCAAACGTAGCAATGATATCGTTGAACGTATCGTTCAGCACGATCTGCGAGGTGTTCAGATACACCTTGATGATATCGGACATCGTCTTCCCACTGCTTGCACTCAATGACCTTCAATTAACCACCCGTGGTTGTAATGATGGGTCAGTCCACTGGTCCAGCGTGTTGTCGTGTCTGGTGGTCTCGGAGCGCATCGGGGGGTTGAAATTTCGCTACGACGCTGCTCGTTTGGGCCATGTGAAAAGGCGCCGGCGTGTGTGGGAAACACCCGGACACCGCGTGCTGGGTTATATAATATTATGTAATTATATAATATTATTATAAGTTTTATTATTATTATCAATGGGGAAAATACTGGTGTTTATGGTCCTATTGGGCGTATTATGCCCCAGCTCCGTAAGAATAGCCCAGCTGATAGGAAGTAGCTGCTTTAAACAGATTGTTGCTTCAGTTTTAGCGGTTTTATTAGTAACTGTTTATCGGATTATTTCTGGAAAGATGAGTTCATTTTACATTGTAACTTTTAAGGTGAAGAATACTATAACTATGGAAGCTGCACTTAATTATAAACAATGGTAAATCACTTATCGTAATAATCCAGCTACAATCGGATTGATATTAAGCACTTCGTTTATACACGAACTCCTCGCTTATAAAGGTTTTTATACATGTCTTCCCTCGAGATCTGTTAACTATGGGTGTACGGATGTTCGACCTCTGGTATATACGCTCAACCAGTGGGTGTAGCCACAGTTCGAAGCCTCTTCTTTCATCGTGTGGTATGTTAGACTTACACTATTCTTAGGATTACAGATATGCAAATGGACGTGGATTTGGCAGGACAAGGTTATGCAGGTTGTAGATATATATTTATGCCGTGACGAGACCCAATTGAGTGAAGGAAGAGAATACATCACTCTTTGTTCAACACCCGTTCTCTCAACGCCATGATCAAGTTATCAATATCTTCAAAGTTTTCAGCATCTCTGGCGAATTCTCTATGCTTTTGGCTAATGACATGCTCGTCGAAATCATCAAAATGATTCTTACAGTTTTCACAATAACCGGACACCTTCGGTTTTTGGGTACAGCTCTGCTGCTGTTGTTGATGCTGTAGTTGTGAAGATTGTTTCTTCTTCTCCACAATCTTCTTCTGTAGAGTACTCAACTGTTTGGAAGAAACAGTAGACCCACTTGGTGCCAATCCATTTCTGTTGGATTGAGACTCCGCGCTGGCGCTGGCACTGGCACTGGCACTCTGCTGTGATACCGAACCGGCATAACCAGACGCTTGAATCTCAAACCCATCACGTTGTACAGGTTCAACGTACTTGTTCTGGATTAGGGAATGTTGTCTCATCAATGCACTAGGACGCTGGAATTCCAGCTGTTGCGTTTGACATTGAGACTGAGGTTGTGTTTGTGAATGCTGTTGATTTGAAGGTGGTGGCATCTTTGGAGTGGAGTTGGTTTTCATTACGGCACTCTCATCTTGTGTGGTATCGATGCTTAGCGTGGTATCATCTTCTGACTCCGTCAGTTCAACGCCTTCATGGTTGTACTTACGCTTGTTGGTCTTTGCATAGACCAGCTTTAGCCTTTCTCTGTACTCTGCGTTTTGTTCATCCCTCATCTTCCTCTTCAGAACCTTACGAGGCTCCATCATATCAGAAGGATCAGCTTGGAATAAGGAATGGCCATATGAAGATTCGTGGAAGTGCGGCCATGGTTTCTTCTGGTCATGCTTAATATCTTTTGACTTCCACTCTCTAACTGCAACGGGTCTCACTATACCACGGATGTCAAAGACATAAAAAAATGGGCCCTTGAAATAGATGAAATCATCACGTTTGGCATTCGGGTCCCGATCTGCTGACATACCGTGCAATTTCTCATCGTTCAACATGGTCAGTAGTTGATGGTCCTTGGGAACATCTGGGATAGGCTCACCCAAGTTCCGAAAGAAACGGAAGGTCTTGTCATAGTCCCAGATCTTCAACCCAGGTTGTGAGACCATATTTCTCGGAAGCTCACTCTTTGGACGCCTGGAGATAACCGTGGTCACAGAGTTATCGAAGAACTGCTGGATACGCGACCCAACTCCCTGAAAGAGCTTCATCGCTCTTTCCCTGTCATTACGCTTAGACTCCTTGTCGTTGATGTCAAAGTACACAACGCATGTTGTCATTATGGCACGCCACTTCCTCTGCCATTCCGGTAGCGTATAGCCAACAACAGCGTCCCCATGAGCTGCCCGCACTGCGCTAGTCTTCTGGCGCTTCACACGGGGTGAGTTCGTACTGATGTCCCTTAGCGCTTGTCGTTGGTCCATCGTGGGTGAGATGTGGTATGGCACCGTGTGTGTGTGTAAATGACGCTTTGTTTACCTGCTGGTCTGTGTGCAATGATCGTCAAGAGCGGCGGCCTGAGAAGACGAATATGAAAGGAAAAACAGATGGCAGATGGAGATGGTGATGAAGACAACACAATCAGGCAACAATCGATCAACCGCCGTGGTGAATTGGACGAACCGCCAGTGCTTTGTTCGTTTGTTTTGGTTTCCTTGTTCTTCACGTTTGAAGAAAGCGCAAAATTCGAAAAGCAAAACAACGAAAGCACGCCAAAGGACAAAAAAGGAAAAAAAACGAAATGAAACGCGGTGGGAAATTTCCGCTGAGCGCTCCGGCAGGGTAACACTTGGACCCGGAGGTTGAATTTTTTCCCTCGTCTGTTTCCTCATCGGTGTTTCACTGGGTTCATCTCATCCTCTGTAGCGGTTTGAACATCAGTATAAGGAAGCGATGATGTTCAGGTGTGTGCTTAGAAGCTATGGGAAGTCGCTCTGCTCATCAGGGGCTGTGAGAGCGCGCTGTTCAAAGCTGCCGTTGTGCTCGAGACAGATGTCATGCTCATCGCCGGCGTACGCAAAGAAGAAGCCCTTGAAGGTGAAGACACTGACGATTCCAAGGTTCACCACGGTGGCGTCGCTGGCGAATATCCTTAACGTGCGTTACGAGAAGCTTCTTGTGCGGTTGGAGGAGATGGGGTTCGAAGACCTGACCTATAACTTCATCCTTGACCAGGAAACAGCGGGGCTCATTGCCGATGAGTATGGCTACGAGGCGCACTTTGTTGAGGAGAAGGAGGGAGAGGACCTGAAGCCCATGGATATACCCGAGGACACGTCGAGCTGGAAGACCAGGCCTCCTATTGTGACGATCATGGGTCATGTTGACCACGGGAAGACCACGATATTGGACCATTTGAGGAAATCGTCCATAGTTGACCAAGAACACGGTGGTATCACCCAGCATATAGGTGCCTTCTCGGTGAAGACCCCAATCTCCAAGAAGCAGATCACCTTCCTGGACACTCCAGGACACGCTGCCTTCTTGAAAATGAGACAACGTGGTGCAGAGATGACCGATATAGTGATCCTGGTTGTGGCAGCCGATGACTCTGTGATGCCACAGACCAAGGAGGCTATAAAGCATATCAAGCAGTCTGCAGTGCCTGTTATAGTCGCAGTGAACAAATGTGATAAAGAGAGTGCCAATCCTGAGCGAGTCATTGCAGATTTGGCCAACAACGATATCGATGTTGAAGACTATGGTGGTGAAACCCAGACCGTCAGGGTGTCTGGCCTCACAGGGTTGAACATGGACAAGCTGGAAGAATCCATCATAACACTGTCTGAGGTGCTGGATATCAGGGCACCTGATAAGAAAGTGCCAGTGGAAGGCTGGATCATTGAATCCCAGTCCAAGAAAGGTATGGGTCCATTGGCCACTGTACTGGTTCGTCAGGGTACTTTGAAGAAAGGTGACGTTCTCGTTGCCGGTAAGACATACTGTAAAGTGAGATCTATGAAGGATGAACACGGCAAGCCTGTTAAACAAGCGCTGCCTTCCACTCCAGTTGAGGTTTGGGGCTGGAAAGAGGTTCCAGAAGCAGGTGACGAGTGTCTCCAGGCTAAGGACGAATCACAGGCGAAAAGGGTCATTGAGACTAGAATTTTGAGAGAAGAGAGATCTAAACAAGTTGAAGACATTGATGTCATTAACAAGCTGAGAGTCGATGCGAAGAAGGAGATGGAGCAACGTGACAGATTGGACGAGTTACGTAAATATGGCCTTGAAGAGGAGGACATCAACAGTGGTGAAGAAGCTTCAGATGATAAGCCAGTTCAGCAGAACGTCAATTATATTGTCCGTGCGGACGTCAGTGGGTCTGTCGAAGCAATTGTGGAATCCATTAAGGACATTGGCAACGACGAGGTGAAGCTCACCATTCTCAAACAAGGAGCTGGCGCACCAACTGACTCAGATTTAGAAAGAGCCCAAATTTCCAATGCAGAGATCCTCTGTTTTAACATGAAAGTTCCAAAGGATATTGAGAACAAGGCTGCTAAGATGGGCGTTGTTCTGAAGAATCACAATGTGATTTACCACCTGATTGAGGATGTTACTGCCGAACTTTCTAGCAAGCTGGCACCAACTATCGAGCTAAAGGTCCGAGCTGAGGCCGAAGTCAAGGAGATATTTGAAATCAAAGGTAAACGTAGAACCGTTTTCAAGATTGCTGGTTGTAAAGTCACTTCTGGCACTATTGAAAAGAAGTCCAAAGTGAGAGTTATGAGAAACGACCAGGAGGTTTACAGAGGGAAATTCGAAACCATGAAGCATTTGAAGGACAATGTGCTAGAAGTAAAGAAGGGCAAAGACTGTGGGCTATCGTTTGAAGACTGGTCTGATTTCAAACCTGGTGATGTTGTACAGGCCTACGAGGAAAACGAGATACCAAGATACTTGTAAATAACACACACAGAGAACATACAGAATCGTGTACATATGCTATACCAAACGTAGTTTTCACTTCTTTGTAATAGGCTCTTCCCATTGAACACCGACCCATTCCTCCACGTATCCAACGTGGCTGCTGTTATCACCATCGCTTAGACCTGGCATGTAGTCCTCTTTGTCCGTGTAGACGATGATTGTCCCCCATTCGATGCCTCCAGTGATCTCCACTTGATCTCTTTCGAAGTCGATGATGGCCTTTGGCATCACTTGTAGTTCAAACTGTCTTGAGCTTGAAGGGTTGTAACCTGGGTTTGGAACCAGGTTTTTGGTGATCTTCACTGAAGTTTCATCCTTTGAGCTGAACAGCAGCGGAGACCCACCAATGTCATAGCGGAGCACTTGCAATGGATTGTATTCCACAACCTCTGAGAAGTGCTGGAACGATTTGTCCTGTAATCCTGCCGCAATGGCTTGTTGTTCATTTGAAAGTTCCCTTGATGAGCCACCAACCTCGTTCTCAAAGTCCAGTGCAGAGTCATTGATGTGTACGTTATCAGGCAGTTTCTTTGAGTGCTGCTTCTTCTGAAACTTCTCCTCATCAACGTAGAGGAAGTAGCCTGGGTATTCTGGTAGCTCCTTCACCTTATTGGCACCGTCAGTGGCTTCTTGCTTCTTCAGTGGCTTCGCTGGTGCTGCTTTCGTTGCAACAGAGGCATAGTCCTTGACATCCTCTTCCTTCTTTGCAAATGGGTTTGAGTCTGGAGCACCAAATGGGTTAGAACCCGCAGAGCTGAACGGATTACCACCAAATGGGTTCGCCTGTGCTTCCGTTACCTTGCCATCTGTGCCAAACAGGAAGTTCTTTCCCTCGTCAACTTTCAGTTTGGAGTCCAGCTGCTGGTTTAGATCCTCCTGCTTCAGCTCCTCCATACGTTTTGGGTCCTTGGACAGTGCCCTCAGCGCCCTTATTGAGCCTGGTTTTCTATTACACTCGGACTTCTTGCACCCAAACACGTAGATGATTCTGTCGTAGTACGAGCCCTCCAGAGGCGCATATGCTTGCAAGATCAGAGCCATCGGGCTGATACAGTTCTTACATTTCAACAGAGAGTCGTCTGGCCTGGAGCCGTCGAACCAAACAGGCTGTCCCCCGATGAACGAGTCCTCTACCGTTGGCTCATCGTCAGATCTCTCAATCTCAACATCAACAAACCCAAGCGACACGCGCGATGAGCGTGGGAAGGCGGAATCCTCCTCGTCAGAGGAATAAGCATCAGCAGAGGCCATCTGTCAGTACCGATACACAAGCTCTGTCTCGAGAATTAGTACTCTGTTGAGGTCTGTGATGAGATGAGAAATTTTTCCAGCCTCCGTGAGCCGAAACAGTATAGACACATACAACGGAGTTTACGCTCAGACAGACATGGACAAGAGCCTGAGATAGCTACACAGCGATGGGAGGGGGTTAACCACAATGCAATGAGTTAGAAGTGTATTAAAGGCCCAATTGGACTCTATGAATCAATCAGAGAGACAGTGAGGGTGTGTGTAGTAGGGACATTCAGGCGTTAATGTGAAGCTCTGGAGTTGGCTTTGTAACGGCATCAATCAACAACTTGACAACGTCAGACTTCTTATCGGCCGCAGTCTTCTGGATCTCAACAAGCTCCACTTTCACTTGCTCCTCGGCCTCTTTCTCTGCTGTCTCGTTCAGACCAGAGTGCTCTGCCTCGAACTGCTTCAACTCCTGTTCCTTCTTCTGCTTATAAGCAGTAATCTCAGCAGCAGCGTCGGTCTTTGCCGCTTTTAAGCGGGCCGTTCTGTACGCTCTGGCTTCAGAAACGATCTTGTGTGCCTCCTTCTCGGCATTCAGAAGCGTTTGGATACCCGTTTGTGTTGACTATGTTGGCAAACTTGTTAGTAGCTGATGGAGAGGGCATAATGTGACCTTCACGACGGCCAACCCACACTGGGATTGAAGTCGACAGCCGGCCATACACACGACACGCGATCCGGGCATTCACTCACCATTGTTATTTCCTGTTCTATGACCACCTCAACTGTGTAGAGAGAGAGAGCTATGGAGGCTGTTTGTGTTGTTTCCTCAAAAGGGGGATGTCCTTCTCTTTGGTTTTTGGTGAATTTGGCTGTATACGTCTTGAGAAGTAGGGTAACTAAACGGTGATATGCGCAGACAGTATAACAAACAGTTGGCAAAACCAAACAAGAAAGATCCGGCATGGTGTAGTGGCTAACATCGGTCGCTCTCACCGACCAGCCCGGGGTTCGATTCCCCGTACCGGAATTTATTTTTTTGGAGAATGAGTACTCTTAGCTGCTGCCCCTACCAGTATGTGTTTTTATGCACTGGCATGCAGCATGTGTAGTGGTGGGAGTATCGTTGGTTAAAACTACTGTAAAACCATCAACAACACACTGATAATTATAGTGCTTTGTGGGGATTCTATACGAAGGACAGGTTAGGTTGGTTGTGGGTTGGCTTGGTGTGTTTTAGTTCCGGGCTCAGCTCCTTCCAGAAGCGTTTCAGCCTTATAATTGCTCTCTTTGTCTGACATTCTTGGTCGTGGTCTTCCTCTCTTCTTCTTCCCAACGTTGGAAGGAGTTTTATTGGAAGCAGATGTGGCCTTCTGCTTCTTCTTCTTCTCCTTCTTCTTCTTCTTCTTCTTCTTCTTCTTCTTCGAGTTGTGGTGAGCTGTTAGCACTTCAAATGCCTTCAGTAGAGTCTCTTTGCTGAAGTTGTTCACTACCGAGGTGGAGCTTTGAGGTGCCGTGTTCCGTATGATACAGATGTTGGCCTTTGAAACACAGCTTTGGTACATGAACATTGGTGGACAGTAACCCGAGTTCTTCCTTCTACGAGCTTCGTAGAGAATGTCATTGGCAAGCCGGCACACTGATGGGATAAGGGCTTGACCATTGAGAGTGCGTCTCATATTCACACAAGTAATATGAGGACACTCGAGGGATGTACACGCTTGATTGTGACGGTGGGAACAGCTGTATGTAGACTTTACTTCCATTTTCCCTTCCTTGGAGGTGGTGTATCGCATCTCAGCAACAATGGCTATTCTGAATCATAATTGATAATAAAGATAAGCACAAAGCTAACAAACAGATCACGTCTTTTCATCTTCTTCGCATAAACTCTCAACACCTTTAGAAGCCCATCAAGAGACAAACCACAGCCCTGTGATACACTATGCTTGTGAATCTTCATACCTGTTCGAGGTGAATTCGAATCAACAATTACACTGGCCTCTTCGCTGTTTAAACAAGAATGAGTGGTGATGGTTGTTGAATATAACAATGGGCCATAGCTTGTGAGCGTCTCGACACCTTCCGGTTCTTCCTCTTCGTCAACATTTCCAGCCGTCTGTTTTACTGTTTTCCAATAAAGGCTCACAGACTCTGTGACTTTTACCTTGTCACACTGCATCAACAGCACTTCGATAGTGATACTGATTGGGTTCAAACGCCTAAATGCTTACATTTCTGCATACGAAACCTCACAATGCTTGGATGACATGATATCAAACTTTGGAGTTACCGAATTGCAAAGTTGAAGACCTCTTGCACAGTCTTGCGTGTTGATGATGAGATTATAAGTGCTGTTGACTTTATTCTTCTCATGGATCTGACAGAAGAACCCCTTCATTCTTGGATTAGTGTGACTTTTTTAGGAATCAGGTTCAAATATCAACTGGAGGAAGCTATGTTGCATATTCTTTCTATTTTCTACTGTTGTCCACTTGAAGAGATTTCTCTCAACGTATTTGGAGCATGCAAAGCCCTCAATTGGAACACCACACCGTGTTCTCAACATATCCAAGGATTTCTTAAGACCTGTATACTGATATGATCTGATTTGCAACGGGGGGATGGTCGCATCAGTGGTACTATCATCATGCAATTGCAGACATACTCGTAGCTAGTTATGTGAGCTGCAATCTAAAACACTGTGGTATATATCACCTCAAAGCTGTACGCTTCCATTGAATGTGAACATCAGCAACTTGACGATTGGTTCCTCCACCTACCATTGGAAGGGGCTCATAAATCATATCATCAGAAGCTGGAAAGAGAGCCTCTGAGCCCAAATGGAGTCCTACAGGCACCGTGAAAAGAGACACAGTTTTCCCAGAAGGATACAAAGGGCCTCAAAACTTCCCTTGATGGAAAGAATAACTCCAACCAGTGTTTTTGTGCCAAAGCATTTTGGGGGATTTGTGTGTATAAATAACTGAAAGACGTGAAGATAGTCTGTCTTTCATTAGTAGACTCAATTCGTGTGAACCAGAGCTAGCTTGGTGGGTGATTGAGTGAAAAAGACACAGTTTTCATTACAGCTATAGTATATCTGAGAGGTTAGGTGTCACTTCCTAGTAATGCTGAGTAAAGTTGCAGAGAGGGGTGCTCAGAGTGCTATCAAATCGTTGCCTTCTGGTGTGTTTGGTACTCTACAGGGGACAGGCTTTGAAGCGGATGTCACCAAGATCAATATGGGAGAAGCAGCTGGGGTTGTTGGAGTGAATAACCATGAACATGTGGATGGTGAAGATAACAACAACGATAAAGTTGAGAGCAAAACTGATGACAAATTGCAGCCAATGGAACATGATGACGTGGTGTACACACCTTTACAAAGTCCAGGCCCGTTTCTGGCTCCTAGTACCGGTGACATAAAGCTGGAGCCACTAAGCCTTGGTCAGTTGAGTAGCACCAGCGATGCGAATTTACTCACTGGATTCTCCAGTGCCTTGGTGGCTTTGGCTTTGATGCAAATCAGCACATCCACATTCAATAAGGTTACTCCATCCATTACAGAGTATACAAACTCTTCCAAATTGTCACCACAAGTTCTAGAATACCAGGATTTATCACCTTCATCGAAAAGGGAATTCTCTAGAAGAAAGATAATAGAAGAGATCTTAGAGACGGAGGAGAGCTACATAAGCTCCTTGAGAATCCTTTCAGGGTTTTACCTTGCAATGCTCATAGAAAAAGGAAACAATGGGGTTCCCTTGAGATTGATTCATGATTACGCTGACATTTTGATACAATCGCATGAAAGTTTCCGAGACCAACTACAACACTTGTACTCATTGTCATCGAGAAATTCATTCATCGACTACTTTCCCAGTATAAGTGAAGAATTTGATTCAAAGACAAAGAGCCTATGCTCTCGCAGCTCACCAATGATGGCTGCTTTAGTTGCAGAATTGATAAGCAAGAGACTGATATCAGTTTATATCTACCAGGAGTACAATAGCATTTACGATTTAGTCTTGAAGTTGATGCAATCGAAAGAGGATGATCCCGACATTGGGAAAACCTTGACAATGGGCTATCAAAACTTCTTGGAAACATCTGGAACCATTGGAATGAGAATGGACTTATCATTTGTATCTTTGATATCTAAACCAATTTCAAGAATTTCCAAGTACAAGTTATTCTTGGAAACGTTGAAAAAGATGACACCTATTGAAGATGACCAGATGGCTCACAGATCTATCCAGGATAGCATTATTCAAACAGAATACTGTCTTATGGAGGTCAATCGATATGGATTGCAAGAGAAGAACATGGCAAAGAAATTGTTTGAAAGTTTGGTATTCCCTTCGAATTTGCTTCAATTCCCAGTGGAGTACTTGGGGTTCCCAGTGTTAAAAGGTGCATTGTACAGTGCCTGGGTAGGGAAGGATTCCCAAATTCAGTGCCAGTTACTCGGTGTTTTCCTATTTAAGACACATTTAATATTGGCCAATGTTGTTAGGCCAAGTAGATACGAAGTCAAATTCTTGATACCACTATCGGTTTCGAAGATTGTCGAATCAAACGATGCTCATGGTGGGATTCATACAAATTATGAATACTGTTTCAAGCTCGTGTTTGAGCATAAGTATCAGTTGTTTGAGTTACTCTTACTATCCACAGATTCTCACGAGTCAACTGTTTGGAGGGAAAAGTTACATATCATGACTGACTTCATCAATGGACCTTATCAATTTGATTATTCCTCATCAAAGTTCAACGAAGAGCAAGGGACACATTCGTCCTGTATAATCCCATCTCCATTTCGTGCTTTCGATACTAAGCTTGATAAGGTTATGAGGCCATTCATAACGACAACATCAACTGGCTCAATAAGAAGACATCTTCATCGCCGGTATTTAGAATCAGATTATAGTAACATTGGAGCCAATGACAATTGCTACTTCTGTCAGGTATTTCCAATTGATGTTGAGCTCATATGTGATGCAGTTATTGACAATGCACTGAATTATGCCAGTAATAACTATCCAAAAAGTCCACATAAACCTCCAGTTATACATCTCAAGGACCTGGATAAATCAAGGATTGAGAATCAATTGGAGGATATCTGGAGCGATGAGTTGGTATCTAACGGCTTTCTTAGTAGGAGGGCCAAGAGTACACCTTCTAGAGCTCATTCCAGGACCAAGAGATCAACAGCTAGGGAATTTGGCCAGACTACACCAAAAGACGAGGATCTGCATGCGCAATTGAATAAAGACACTACAAAAAAGAGAGTTTCACTTATGAGAAAGACATCTATAGTCTTTGGAGATGCATTGAAGTCGATACTAGCTGGATCAAAGTATTGATTCGTTTTCCTTTTTCTTTATTTACTGGCCAATGCTCATCTGCTTTCATCAATGACCATATTTCGAATCATTCGTTGATGTCCATGTCTTGTTGTTGACATCTGGAGAGCTTTTGTATTCACCGTTTTTACAAATCTTGACAATGATATCTTCAATAACCTTTGTGTGGAATTCTGATTCCAGGTCCAAATCGGAAGCTTCATCCAATACACCTTCAGAGCCTCTTCCAGTGTTTGGAGTATACACTTTGAAACCACCAGCAACAACGCTGGACAATGGAACAGATGGGTCCTTCTGGTACTTTTCGATAATATCATGACTTTCGACAAAGACTATGAAGTCTCTGTGTTCACCTTTGAAGAAGACCTTGACTGGAGCTGACATTTTAATGCTGGTTGTATGAAGACGTGGGTATTAAACTAAAATTAATTGAGGAGGGGGAGGGGGGAAATTCGAACTAAGGGGTCTAAGAAGGGAATTTGAGCACTTTATATACTTTCCCTAGTTCCACTAGAAGTTATCAAAAAGACAATGGCAAGGACGGGTGTTTGTTTGATTGCTATATATAAAACAGCAAGTTAGGTCTAGTCACGTGACACAATATTAAAAATACGTCATAGGGCATATTGTCTTCTCTCCTAAACGAGTCAGCGTAGGAGTGCTATAATAGCTAAGAATTACAAGGTTTTTGGATGTGACATATCATCATGGTTCATTCATTAGTATTAGTTTGTCTATGGTTAACATACTTAGTGCGTAGCCAATGTTGTGTGTGTGTGTGTGTGTGTGTGTTTAGGCAGCGTCTGCAGTGCGGACAGGCTTTTTCATTATCGTAGCTTGTTCACCTGTGCGAACGATTTTCCTGCCTTCAGAGTCTTGTTTCAATGGCACATCTTTGTTCTCCTGTTGTTGTTGTCTCCAGACGATCTGCTCAGTCCCACCACTGAGAACAGCCACCCTCATAGTGGCCAAGAGGTTGTGCGCTGCTGTTGTGTGGTCGTAAACTGCACCGTTGAAGGCCGATGTAGCATCTTTACCTATGGAGGAGCGAATCAAAGCCAATCCACCTGGATGGTCGTTCATGAACGGGGTAACATCATGGATAATTCCTGCAACGGCAACCAAAGCACGTTGCGGAGCTTCCTCTTTGGCCCATCTTCTGAATTCTTCTGGTGAAACAGTGGGCAATTTTTCAATAGGCACTCCCCAGTTCAGCTTAGCCCTTTTCCGATCAATGATCTTCTGCTGTTGTTGTATCAGACACTGATTAATCGCAGCATTTGAAGATCTGTACAAGTTCCAAACGAACCCGAACTTGGACATTAGAAACAGGTGCCATTTAACAGGGTCAAAATCGTACCAGTGGATACCATTACGGTAATCTGCTGAGAACTCGTGGTGGAAGTTATTCATACCTTCACCAAACGTCAAGAAGGAGAAAAGCCAATTGTTTCTCATACTCTTACGATCATCAAATGGACGAGTGCCCAGTATGTGACCAAGGGAGTTCACAGAGAACAGAGTGTGCTGCATCATTGCACCTCTTAGTAAGCCTGAAAATACCAGACCTCCAAGATAATCGTTCCAGAAAACACCACAGATGGCACTTGGAATCAAAACGCTGGTGATGACAACTAGGCCCCAATAATTGGCGTCTTGCCATATAACTAGCGGATCTCTCTCCAAATCATCACCGGTGCATTCCCTAATGGAGTTCTGCACTTTGATATGAGGTTTAAAGAGGAGCCAACCCATATGACTCCACAGAATACCCTTTCTTATAGAATGAGGATCCTTTTCAGTATCGACATATCTGTGATGGGCTCTATGCATGGCTGTCCACCATTTTATCGAACCCAGCCCACAACTCGAACCGAAAACTGCGTAAGTAGTCTTAACCCAGGGCATCGCCTGGAACGATCTGTGTGCCCATAGTCTGTGATAGCCTGCTATAAAACAAGTACAGGTGAAACAGTAATACGCCAGGGAGAACTTCAACGTGTTAGCATTCCACGGCAGCTCCATAGCATAGTACAAGGCACACAGGGGAATCACCACCGTTATCATAGTGCCTGACCACTGGATATGACGATACCAGTTCCACAGAGTCCACTGTTTCTCATGAAGTTGCCTTCTAAGCGTCGGCTGTGACTGCCGCTTGACTCGCTGAGCCATAGGCTTCTGTTCCAGAGACATGAATCCGTACACACCTACACACTCGGTTCCTTCAACCACCAAAGGCTCAGTATCGAAGCGTTGGAGGAGGAGAGAGGCTGTAGAACTGTTGGTTCCAGGTAATGAAAGCCCAACAAGCGATAAAAAAGTGTCTCTCGGGAAGCGACCACGCGCTCATAACCAACAAGTGTGGCCCCAACTAAAAAGTTTCTTTTTCACGCCTTTGTCGAAACTTTGTTTGGTTACCACAGTTACGGTCTTTACTCGTGAGGAAATTATTACTCGATTTGTTCATTTGATGAAACTCTTTCATGTTCAACGAGGCCATCCAATTGCTATTTGCCATTATCAAGAGAGCAGAAACATGAGTTCCAGAGCACTTAGAAGACTGGAGAGGCAGAGGGAGACACTTGCTTCTGAGGAAGCACCAGAGGTTGATGATGAGGTTGAATACCAACATCCACCACAGCAACAGAAGGCGAAGAAGAACCTGTTTGCCCTGATTGGAGATAACTCTGACGATGACGTTGATGACCATGCCAGGGATGACACAGATGAAGCTGTGAAGCCTGAGCCTATGAAGGTTTCACTACCTACAAAGTCTCAGAAAAGGAAGAACAAGAAGAAGGCAAAGGCGCAGGTTGCAAAGGAAGACTCCGAGGATGACTTTGATAAAGTGTTAAAAGAATACGGAATTGAGCCAGAACAAGCCATAGATACCACACAGGAGCTCGATATGGATGAAGATGATGAAGATGACACCGCCCACTTCATATTGGACCCATCTTTTAGATTCTTCACCCCAAAGAAACAGGTGAGGTGTGCCAAACTGCTGTCCGTCGACACCAAGGACTTGGACCCGGATAATGAGTTCAAGAAATTGTTTGGTAAGTTGTCACAAGAGGCAATTGACGATGCCAACTCTACAACTTCGACGTCTATACCACCTGAGGATCTACAAAAGATCAGGAGAATGGCTAGAATCGTTAGAGGCTGGGGAGGTCGTGACAGAAGATCTATACCAGGTACTACTAGAAAGCTAGTATTGACAAAGATCAGAGACGATTGGATACCAACTCAAAAGAAAGATATGACCATGGAAGAGCTTACTGCTAGGGAGATTGTGCAGGACAGATTGTCCACAAGCGAAGATTGGATCGATGTTATTAATAACGACGTCACCACTGAGTTGAAATACGGCATCAAGTATTACAAATTTGAAAGAGGTGAGGACTCAAAGATGGCAAACTCTCAATTCTTTGCTTCTGTTGTTCTTAGACCTAATCATGAAGCAGTGGCCCAATTATTGGGTAGATACCCTTACCATGTCGAAACCATCCTTCAAGTCGCACTGATACTGATCAGACAAGGTGACAAGTCTAACTCGAATGGGTTAGTGGAGCGTGCACTCTTTGCTTTTGACCGTGCCTTTAAACAATCGTTTGAAATAGGCAATGGTCTCTCGAGACTGCCTTTCAATTATTACTTAAACCGTGAGTTTTACCTTGCCATCTTCAGGTACATCCAAGTCCTGACTAAAAAAGGTACACACTACACTGCGTTCACATATGCCAAACTCCTTTTGTCATTAGATCCATCAGAAGATCCATTTGGAGTGAGATATTTCATAGATTTTTATGCATGTATTGCTGGCGAATTCCAATGGCTCGTGGATTTCGTCAACAGTGCGTTGGTCAAGACGTATACGAACTGGTATACTCCAGGACTGGCGTATTCGTGTCCATTAGCACTCCTCTCTTTGGGGAAACATAAGGAGGCGAAGGAGGCTTTACAAAGAGCCTTTGTTGCACACCCGTATACTGGTTATAAACTATTGGAGAGCATTGGGTTGGCCGATGACATCCCAGTGAACGACTATTCTGTTTTCGAAGTTGGGCCTGAGATAGAGGCCACTACAACTGCATACCTACTACAGGCTCCTGCTATTTGGAAGAATGCCCAGGATCGTACCTTCCTACACGACACTCTACTGGAGTTCATTCGCAGTGAAATAGCCCTCGACAACACCAGAGAGAAAAATGGCCTAATACCAAACAACTTCATCAGATTTGCCATCTTATCCGATGAAGGTAAAGTCATGGCAAAGATTCCAAAGGAATGGTGGGAGGAGAATGAGATCTTTGAGTATGACATTTTACCACCAAAAGTTGGAAACGTTGAGAGATTGGAAGATTTCATAGACGATCGTATCATGAACTCGTTCACCGATGACGAGCACTTGATGGAGATGGTAAGAAACATGAGTCTACAAGAATTGATCGACAATGCACCACATGATTAGACCTCTTGAATACTATAAGAAGACATATATAAACCTGTCATTGATTGGTTAAGTAGTGGCCCATACTTAATGGCATCAACACCCGGACACCACTGTATTTCGCGAAGTTTTGAACTTTTTTCTCCCTCGCCAAATTTCGCAAAGGGGAGCTTACTTTCCCCCCCTTGGAAATGGAGAGCTTCCATAAACAACCCAGCACGTTGAAGTTTTTGTCTTAAGACCAGAGGGGAAGAGGAACAATGAACTTCATCACACAAAGAGTTGCGAGCAGAGCTGTTAGAGGTACTACCAAGAGCCTTCTTTCAGCGAATATCTTGAGAACAAACGTTGTTGGTATCAAACGTTTCCAATCTTCTGTTACAACACCTCCACTGGGTAAAGACGTCCCATTGCAAGAGGATGGATATCCATACGTCAAGCCTGAGCTGTACTATTACAGAGACCCGGATGCGAAGTGGGATGATCCACAGAACCGTCGTAACGTTGGTGAATTGTTGAACCCAGATGATGACATTTTGAACTTGTGGGCTCCAACTTACTACGACACTGTGTCGGATTCCACTGCAGTCTCATTCCAGCTGATATTCTTTGCAGGAGTGGGAGTCTTCAGTGCTTTCATGTACTTCTTTTTCTACCCAGAGCGTCGTGCTGTTCCAAGGGAGTATCCAGATGGGCTTGCACGTGACTTTGGTGCTAAGAACGACGACGAAGCCGCATTGTACGGTATGAGAGTGGACAAGACATACTAAGAAGGTCCCCAGTTTGCTTTAACTTATCTATTCTATTTATTTTAACTTATTTATTTTACCAAAGTATATATATTTTTGACCCGTCACTATAACAACAACGTAGATCCTTGCAAAGACAACATCCAAACACCCAAACACCCAGACACCAGATCCTCACCAAATGTGAAAGTTTTTTCCCACCGCGCGCTCCCGCGTGCGCCCTCTCTGGCGCACACTTTCAAAACCTCACAATTTAGCCGCTTTTCAGTGCACAAAGATCAAAAGGCAAAAAACAAGAAAAAAGCATAAAAAGCTTCAGAACCAAACAACAAACCACACCCAACCGTTGGTACAAACGAGACAAATAATAACCGTTGGCATAGAGCGCTTAGTTCGAAAGAAGAAGATCTGTTTTGTGTTGAAGCAGAGGTTTCCATCCACGCTAATTAAATCGCCACCAGTGAACCCAGATCAAGTGGTATAGAACTTGAAGGAACAAACAAACAGAAAAAAAAGAAGCAATATCATCCCGTCGTGATCTGAAATACACGTTACATCTCTGACGAAGTGTTTTGTTTTGCTTTCCTTGTTTCCTTTTTGTGTTTGTGTTTTGTTTTATCATTTTGTTTGAGGTTGTAAAATTAGCCGCTGTGTTTCTGTTTCCATCATTTTAACCGTTTTGTGTTTGTTTACATTTTGTTGAAGTTGTAAAGAAAACAAACATCAACAGTTTCTACGACTCATTTTATATTGTCCATTTCGTCTTCTGTCTCCCCTTTTTTCTCTGCTTTTTTTTGAGTCTGTCACATACCATTTTTACTGTTATTTACAAGAATGTCTTACAACGGTTATTCTCAACAGCCTCAGCAGCAAAACTATCATCCATACCGTCCACAGCAGCAATCAACGTTGCGTAATAGCTCTACTCAGCTATGGATGGGAGAGTTGGACCCATTTTGGGATGAGAGCTTCATCAAGGCCATTTGGCAATCGTTTGGGTTTGTTGATGTGAACGTTAAGATCATCAAGGACTTCAAGACCGGAACCCAAGCGTACAACGCTGGGTATTGCTTTGTTGAGTTCCCGAATTTGAACCAGGCGTCCGATGCGCTCTCCAAGAACGGTTCTCGTATTGCAAACACAAACAGATTGCTCAAGTTGAACTGGGCATCTGGTGGATCGACTGGAAGAAATAACAATGCCAATGTCAATTCTGGTGCTAACGGTAATGGCAATGCGTCTAACGAGAATTCCATCTTTGTCGGTGACTTAGCACCTGATGTTACAGAGTCCATCCTTTTCGAGTTCTTTGCATCCAAGTATCCATCAGTTACAGGTACAAAGATCATGGTTGATATGCAATCTGGGTTGTCAAAAGGTTATGGGTTTGTGAGATTTTCTGGTGACACCGACCAACAAAGAGCCCTTGTAGAAATGCAAGGTGCCGTTGTCAATGGACGTCCAATTCGTGTGTCCACTGCAGTCCCAAAGAATCGTCAGCAGGGTCAGGGACAAGGTCAGGGACAAGTACAAGGTCAACAATTCCAACAGAGATTCGCTAACCAATACCAATCGCAGCAGTTCTCACACCAGCCACAACAGTTCCAACAGGAGCAACCACAGCAGCAACCTCTGCTATCCACCCCTAGGGCCCAACAAATATTGGGATCGTTAGATTCCCAATACCAACCACCACTTAACCAGTTTACAGACCCTAATAATACGACAGTTTTCATCGGTGGGTTGAGTTCTGTCGTTACAGAAGAGGATCTGCGTCTGTATTTCCAACCTTTTGGCGATATTACTTATGTGAAGATCCCAATTGGGAAAGGCTGTGGATTTGTCCAATATACAACTCGCACGTCTGCAGAATTGGCCATTTCAAAGATGCAGGGATATCCAATTGGTAACTCCAGGGTTAGGCTATCTTGGGGCCGTTCTAGTGCAAACCCCAAGGGTCAACATATGCAGTATAAGCCTCAACAAGAATTGCCTATACTGTATGGATTCGACCAAGAACCTCAACAATTCTCACAGATCCCTCAACAGGGTTCCATTCCAGGTATAACTGGTGAATTTGGGGTCGACAAGATTGTTCAGTCCGCTACAAACACCCAATTCGAAAGAGATAGATCAGAAGGTATGGAACAATCAAGATTGAACCAACTATACCTTGCAGCTCGTGATGGGAGACTGGACACCATTGATTCTCTTTCTAACGGATTTGTCTTTTGATTCTTCATGGAGGTGATTCTTGTTGACTCTCTTCTTTCAAGGATGTGCATGTGCGTGTGTCAACGCTCAGCATCTTACTTACCAGGAAATCCCTGAACTCTCACGTTTGTTTTTATATTGTATTTGTGTTTGTCTCTTTTCGTTTTGCTTGATATCGTTGGCTGAATATTACTCGACATGATTTGTTCTTCCTTTGTTTAAATATGTTCCCCCTCTTGTTTGAGATTGCTCCATTTGTTTATCACACAGTTTCTTGTCCATGTTACATGCATTGCTGATGGTTGTTTTTTTGTTTGCTTTGTCATTATTTTTTTACGATCCCATCTGTTTTTTGAGCTTTATATCATTCTTACGCCGTGCATACGTGTTTTGTTTACTACCACTTGTGAAAGTACCTTCCTAAGTTTTGATGTGGTGCCATTTTAGGCGGGTACATGATTTGTTTTTGTCATGATTTTTTCTTTACTCAGTGGGGAAGCCTTACTTATTCATAAAAACACTACCATTCTACTTTTATCAAGAACTAATATGTAGTTGCTTTGTTTGTACCAATTGGTCTCACGTCATTGTTCGAATTAATGTTGTATGTAAAGCTTACTCAACAAAACAATACTACTAAGGATGGTAAACAGATAGTGTTCCTGTTCTTGAAGTCGGTTGTATAGTGTAGTGGTTATCACTTTCGGTTTTGATCCGAACAACCCCGGTTCGAATCCGGGTACGACCTTTTTTGTTTTTGTGAAATCTGTCAACTGTAAATAGCAAACACTAACTTGTGTTCATCGAATATCAGCTGCTGGAAATAGTTAGTATCCAATGGAGGTGCTTTATAAGTCTCTTGTTATTCTTCTATACACACAGATATATTCTGTAACCTAAAGCGCTCAGTATAGTATGCATTTATGATGCCCATTAATCTTGAAACTCGGTTGTGGTTGCAGTTTGTTTTTGATGATTGGGCTACAAGCCAATGAAAACCGTAGTCATCAAGTCCCTTGTTACATGTAATACAACGTGTCGTGTCGATTATAAAACAGATATCCACTAATCATAATAGTAACCATTAGCAATATATCTGATCATATATTCATCAATGTGACCAAACCCTTCATCATCCTGACCAAACGACTCGTGCTGTTCTTTATTATTTTCACCTGCTTCATTTTCGTCGAAGTCAACGTCGTCCAAGTTGACCTCTTTCATGGCTTCCTTAGCAGCCTTGGCATCGGTCTCATCCTCAGCCTGTGCCAGTGCACTGTTAAGCCTTGTTGAATCATCGAATAATGGTTTAGAGTCATCCAGATCATCATTTCCTTGATCGCCGAGTAAATCTTTCACAGAAAGCTTACTGAAATAATCAGTTGTAAATTCACCTTCTTGAATAACAACGTTATCCAAGTGTCTCTTTTGATTAGCCTTTTTCAAAATGTTAGATTCAATGGTATACTCAGATACAAATCTGTAGATGTGAACGTCTCTGGTTTGTCCGATACGGTGACAACGATCTTGGCACTGCTTATCCATTGCAGGATTCCAATCAGAATCATAGAAGATCACGGTATCTGCACCAGTAAGATTAATACCTAAACCTCCTGATCTAGTTGATAAAATAAATACCGTGATCTTTGGATCAGAGTTGAATCTCTCAGTGAGAATTTGACGATCCTCGATCTTCGTTGCACCATCAAGTCTCATGTACCTCACACCCATGATGTTCAAGAATTGTTCCAAAATATCCAACACTTTCGTCATTTGAGTAAAGATCAATGCACGATGACCTCCGTCTTTTAGTTGCTGCAAAAGCTTGGAAAGCTTCTGCAATTTTCCACAATCGTACAACAATAAACTCTTATCAGGAAATTGAATAGATAACTTCGTTTGTATCTCATGAAAAGGGTTCTCTATCTGCGTCACATTCGAAGTCAGTTCATTCTCGAGCTCTCTTGAAACACTGAGTTTTTTCATGTTCAAAGTTACAACTGCAGGTGTAACAAACGCAAATCGATCCACTGTATCTTTCATGTCCAAGATCCTTGTCTTCAGAGGTTTCATCATTTCATTACCATACGATGGTTGCAAATCAAAAGGTTCAACGACACTGAGAAGTTTTAAAACATTGGCACCATATACTGGCATTTTCCCACATCTTAGCTGATTCAGATATAGGGTTTGCTCTAAATGGCTTTTTAAATTCTTCTTTTCACTAAACGTAGTGTAGTCATAGAACTCTTTTATATCAGAATAGTTTGGCACATGCTCTTTGGAAGTCTCAGAGGCTAAAACTTCGATTTGTTTGTGAAATTCAGTTGATGATTGTAGCTTGTTTATAGTAGAACAATGAGACGTATACAGCCCGTCTTTCTCAAACTGAGTGAAGTTCAGATTCAAAACATCGAAGTCAACATCTGTGTCCATTCTTTTAGAACTCAAAAGCCTCATTATTGTATACTCTGTGGTATCATATGAAGTGATGACCGAATGAGGTACAGCAAAAGATGTCAGAATTGGCCTCTCTTCAAATAAATCTGGATGATTGCACACTTTTCTCAATTGCATCAAACAGTTGATAATTGATATGTAGTTTGCATTCCTTAACATATCCTTGGTGTCACTTCTCGCCAGATATTCGTGATACAATTTGTACTGTCGTTTTGATAAACGACAAACAACAACATGCTCATGTTTTGCGGGCATCTGTGATTCAACATCTGCTTTGAGACGACGTAAGAGGTACGGTCTTAAAACTTGATGCAATTTGGAAACTGTCTTCTTGGATTCAAGATCAATTTCCGAATTACCTCCCTCAATGATTTTATCAACAGGCTTTCCAAACCACTGTTGAAAGTCCTCCAAATTTGCAAAACCAGATGGCATACTTTGTGTAGCTTTGGAAGAAGGCATAAGAAAGTACAGTAGGGACCACAACTCCATAATATTGTTTTGCAGTGGAGTTCCTGTCAACAACAATCTGTTCTCTGTGTTAAAGTTCAACAAAGCATTCCAACGATTGGATTTGAAGTTCTTGATATTATGTGCTTCATCCAAGATCATATATCTCCATTTTTTTCTCTTGAAAATTTGTTGATCTTGACAAACAAGCTGATAAGATGTTATACAGACGTGAAAAGTATCAGGCTTATTCCAACCTTTTCTTTTTTCCTTTCTCTGCTGAGGAGACCCATAGTATACCATTAATTTGAACCCAGGCGCAAACCTCTTGAATTCCATTTCCCAGTTCAAAAGCACAGATGTAGGAACCACGATCAGATGAGGCCCCCAAATTCCCTTGAAAACCGCCAGGTAACATATCAAACTAATTGTTTGAATAGTTTTACCAAGACCCATTTCATCTGCTAGAATACCATTCGTGTGATTGTTGTACAAACTTGCAAGCCAATTAAGACCCTGCTTTTGGTACGATCTCAAGTTTCCTCTGAGGAGTAAGTCAGGAACCGGAACATCCACAACACCGCCATCTGCTGTCTCAGTTGAGGCCCTGGACGTTTTAGTGATGCTTTTCTCTGCATCTGGCGTGGAACTTGGTGTTAATATGTCCTTCGCTTGATCTTCTGGGGTTGTTTTTATTGATTCACTTTCTGCTTCGTCGGTTGATTCGTTTTCGCTTCTCTCAGAGTATTCGTTGTCCTCGTCGTCTGCTGCAACATTACCAAACAGAGAAGCCAAGCCACCATGTTCAGAAGCATCCTCTTCTCCTGGTTCTTCTTCTTCAGAATCTTCCATTTCGCTATCCAAGTCCTCATCAGAGCTTAAGGATGTATCACTGTCCAAGAGTGAATCATGTTCAGCGGCATTTTCATTCTCTAATACAGTTTTCTCTTGTTCAGTCAATTCAACAGGTGTTTCGTCTCTATCGGTCTCCTCTAGGACAGGTTCGTCTCTATCGGTCTCTTCTGGAACGGTTGTTTCACGTTCTGTAGCTTCACTGACTTCCTCAAAATCCAGACCTTGTAGATGACCGTACTTTGCTTTCAACTGCTCAACAGTTAGTTTGGAGTCATCCACATCCTGTAACTTGTCATCAACAAAATCTGAGAGATCCACAGAATCACTTTGATGACTGATTTCACTGACATCCTCATCATCGCTTTGCTTCGACATTTGTGCCTCAAGTAGTTGTGTTGAGTGCTCAAGCATTTGACTTAGATGCTCTTTGCCTTTAATACGTTTTAACTCCTCAATTTCCTGTTTCTTCAGAATTCTATATGCCTTTTCAGCCATAGTCCATCTCTTTTTGACAGCATGTATTGCATTTCGTGCCAAAGCCTTGAGACGTCTCTCTTCTTCTTTGCGCGCGCGTTCTTCAGCACCGACAAGTCTCTTGAAATGACTTTCCACCATCTGTGAAACCTTTCTGGCTCTTTGAATCCTTGCCCTCTTACTGTCACCAATCAACTTCGAAAGGTAAACAGCTTGACCTACCAAATGGTCATGATGTGTATGTTGGTTTCTTAAAGGGTCTTTGAAAGGACGTGGTAAGGGAACCTTAGTCACATTAAACTCTGAATCAACAGCAAGAACATTATTCTGTACAGCACGTTTGAAATTTTCAACAAACTCACGTTGTGCCTGGATATGTGATTCGTATTGCTCCGGAGTGATGTCTTCATCAAGAGACCTGAAGGAGCTCAGATATCCTTCAAGTGATCCAAATTCAGATTTAGCGACGTGTTCCGGAGCAGTTATTGTTGCTTGTGGGGGATTTAACAAGAGGTGAAGTTTAGGAACAGGTCCGTTCTCGATAAACAACGGTAGGGAATCCTCATCCAGTGAATCCTCATTATCCTCCTCTTCTTCGTCATCATCGTCATCACTATCCTCCGTTCCCTCGATAACTTGTTCCAGTTCGTCTCCAGAGAGTTCCTTAGAACGTGATCCTTTATGCCCTGCTTTAGATTTAACCCTTGCCTGTTTCGACTGAACAGAACCCTTCCTCACTTTCTGCTTCTCTGCTATTACAGTGTCTTTATGTCTCTTTGGCGAAATAGACGCTGGCTCGTTGCCCTGTATTGGTTTTTTCACATTTTTCTCCCTCAAGAAATGATCTCTGTAGTACTGCGATGGATGGAACACTTCCTCAACGAATTTTGCCTCAGCTTTTTCAACGTCTGAAATCAGAGGGTTAACAACAACTCTTTTACTACGTCTGGACTTTCGTGAGCTCCCGCCAGTCGCCTGTTCATCGTCATTCCATAAATCGTATTTATCCTCTAGGTAATCATTATGCAGCTTGGAATTGGAGAAATCAGGTTCCCATGTAACCAGCGACGTGAATCGCTGAAGGTGTGCCAGTTCTGAGGACAACAGATGATGCGCTGCGCTGAGTTTACCCAACAGATCAAGACCGCCAACATCTCCACCTTCCTGACGATACCTCTGAAGCGCCTCTTGATCTTCTATGTACTTCACACCATCAATCTCAACAACACTCTGAGAGACACCATTGTCAAGTTGATGTTGCCGTGAAGCCGCTGAGCGGATGGATTTCCGTCTCTTGTTGGGATTCTCAGTGTTGGCGATACTCACAGTGTCAGAAACTTCAACTTTACGCAGTCTTCCACTGTGGCGCCTATTCTTAGAGTCTGAGGACATCCCAACAACCTAAATCAGTTGTCAAACCAGCCACTGAGTATATGCAAAATGTCAATTCAAAGCTAAGCGCCTCAGGTAGTTTTATCGTAGTACTTTCTTAAGCCTTCTTTCTTGTTTTTGTTTGGCTTTTCGGGTTTGTGTTGATGTTTTGATTTTTCTTTGGCGCTCGCCTTTCAAACACCATTTTTTTTTGCCCAAATTTTGTTTTCGCAAAATTTCGCTACTAGTGTTCGCCCTTTTCCTATTCTGTCCAAAAATTCGTTGATTCATATACTGGCTATTAATGCGTCTACAGATTTGCAAATATATCATTAAAAGAATCGTCATTAGATAGTACAATCACATTAAAATTTGAATTTGAGTTTGAGTTTTGGTTTTAACTTTGCCGGAGATGTGATAACTGGATTAATTGATGGAATAGTTGATGTTTCCACAGGTTGCGACTTGGATTTTGGTGGAACTGTTAGATCAAGACGTAGAGAGCCTTCTGAAATAGCCTTCAATTTATCACTCTGTATTTTCAGCGATACTTTCTTCGATTTGATTGGAGAAGAGGATACAAGAATATGTGACTGCCCCTTACGATAGATGATCTTCACATATCTCAGCTTAGCTGGACCGTGGCGTCTAATCTTGGCCCTCACAGTGGTTGACTTGTTCTTCAGAATTGGCTTCGAAATTGACTTTCTGCGTTGGATCACAGGTGCCTTTTGAGTAGGGGGCTTTGCAGTTGACGGCTTCGCAATGATAGGGAGTGAGATCTTGAAATAACCTTCTCTCTTGAAAAGAACAACACCACGGCCTTGGTTCTCAGCGACAAGTCTTTTCTCTCTAGGCATAGGAAGTGTCACAGCTAGAGTATCCAATGAAGGGATCACCACAGCTATGATATCGAATAAATCTCTTTTCAGCCCTATGCTCAATAGCGGGTTTCTGACTGCGTTCCACATCTCTCTTTGAAGGGGAATGTATTCGCTATATTGTCGTCTGAGTAGGTCAATGGCACCCTTCAAACTCGTTCGAGATGCTGCATCTCTTCTAGACTCAAAAGCATGGCTGTTTCCTTCCTCGATGATTATTCCATTATTGGAAGAACTGTCTTCAGTAACGTCAATAGGACGGCTGAGTTCATCTTCATCGAGTTCTGCTGAACAACCTTCTATAACAGAAGCGGCCAATCCTCTGGAGAGCGCAAGCGCAAGCCCATTTTTCAAATAACCACTTCTCTCAAATAACAATGTCATGAAGAAGTACTTCATAATACCGGAGTTCTTCAGTGCACCCATTTGGAATAGACCTTCAAAAGCAGCTATTCTGATATCAGGCGAGTTCGTGTTACAGGTACGTTCAATCATATATTCCGGCGTGATCTCCAAAAGACCACTGGCACGAAGGCGCAACTTCTGTGTAAGCGCAACAACACTCACCGAGCTCTTTTCTGTCCATTCATCCATTTTTTGCTGTCTTGAAATCTCTCCCATTGCGTGGTCGAGGAAACGCTTTTCATCATCGTTTAATTCGTTCAAGGACGGCGTATTTGCGATGATAGCAGATGTGAGACACTCAAGTAAATGACCCACGTAATGTGTATCGCTGTAGTTATTTCCAAGATTTTGATTGTACTTCAAGATCGACAACAAAAAACGTTTCACATCCAAAGGACACCTTTGATTCTCATCCCTAATAAGGGATAATGCCAGCGGTATAGCATTATTTATGAAATACGTAGGGAAGTCAGAGAAATCATTCGGCATAGGCATCTCGGAGTTTTGGAAACAGAACAACCTTTTGAAAGCAAGAAGAAGGTGTTCTTTGGAGATCCAATTGGTCTCCTTCTTGGCTAGCTTTGCCATCGCCAAGGCTGCTGAAACTCTGATTCCATAGTAGTATCTGTCATCCATCAACGTCCTCAACAAGATAGAAGAATAAAGAGCCGATGGCTGAGAGTTTTCAAAATAGTGGATCGATTCCAATTGTGCCTCCACATCTCTATCCTGTTGTAATTGTGATGCGTACATATAATCAGGCTGGGTCAAGTGAATCTTACAGATCCATTCAAAGTCAGCGTCAATTCTGATCCACTCAAATGCTTCATTCGTCATCTTCATTTCTTCCTCTTTACTCCAGTCGGTTAACTTCCAGTCACTGATGTCATTTGGCGTTTGTAAAATATCCCCTAAACAGTGAAGAAGGATTTGGTCGTCTTCTTCAGCGGCTTCCTTAGCCTCTTTTTCCGATTTGATTTGCTTCTGACTTCTTTTCAGCCTTTTATATTTTGTATTGTATTGAATGTCAAGCTTGGTGAAGCCTTCTTTCAGATCAACGATGTGTTCGTATGGCGTTCCATCGGCTTCATGAATACGAATAGTCATTGGGCCCGTGAACAACTGATGACTCTTGATTTTTGTACCTGATTCAGATTCAACGTTAATCTTGTGAACAGCATTTGGGATAAAGTTATCTTTTGTTGGTTGCTTTTCAAGCGGATCCTGGCCCTGGACTTGTCTGATACCCATTTCAATGAACATTCTTTTCTTGTTAAACCTTTGACTAACCATGAAGACAGGTACACCGGAGCCATGAACCCACTGTCTAAAAAACGTCTCTAGTCTGTTGTGGTTCACCTTTTCACACACGTGCTGGAAGTGATGAGTACTCAAACTACCGTTAGGTAAGTCTCCAGACATGCATTGCAGGAAAATTTTTGGAAATACCCTTGAAAGACCAAATGATTGTTTAGTCATTCTCTTATCCAAAATGAAGAGAACAATTGGAGCTTTGAGTTTGATAAAGTCGAGATCCTTATGGGCAACTGGGAATGCGAAATTTGGCTTTGAGAGAGGATCTTTCCCAACGTCCTCTTCACAGATACGTTCAGCTTGTCTCTTGATCCTGTATTTATACTCGTTCAAACCCATAAGATCCTTAATAAACTGAAGAGCCATGTAATGAGCAATTCCAACAGTGATCCAAATATCATTGTAAGTGCTTGGCACGACGTATATTCCGGACCATTGTTCTGCTAAAGAGACCAACAACTTGTATGTACTGTCAAAGAGAGGGTCAATTTCATTGATCGAGTACAATAGTCTATCATTCAACAGTGTGAACCCACAGAAGCCATTGTAGTCAATGTCAAGATCGTTGATAAATACAAGAGCACAACTTGCATTTGGATAAGAACCAAACTCCTTTGAGAAAAAGTCCAAGGCCTTATGCATGAAGATTGTTGTGTTTAATGCGTCAGAGGTCTGATGGGGGAAGCAGTATACAGCAATAGGAACAGATGATGTGTCCTTTTCCCTTGCTGCATCATCATCTTGGAAGTTTATTAGTGGAACTTGGACAAAGGGACCCACCACAAAGCCGATATGGTGAGCAGAAGTGGCATTGTACAAATCGATAGAGACAGATTTCTTAGCCAAGTCCACAGGATGCGCATTTTCCTTTTGCCCTGCAAAATCTCCAAACACAACCGAAATCTCAGTGCTTTCATCCTCATCCTCATCATCTTCAGTGGCGTTTAAAGTGTTAGAATCGAGAGCACCAATGAGCTTCGAAACACCAATTTGCTTAACTGTTTTCGGTACCCCAATGTCAAGTGTCCATGAACACTTATCCACAAGGCTATCAACACATGGTACCCAGGAAGACGTCGAAACACCATAAGATGTGTTTGAAGTGTAAGCGTACCATTCGTTTTTAGACAAGGAGGATCCTTTTCCACCGACAAAGTGCAGACCTGTGGTTGGGTTCTTCAAAGAATATTCGATTCTGATCTTCACATTCGTATAAAACATTTCAAGATTTGTAGCCTTATGACTGCCAGGAGTGTGCGTTTGGCCTCCATGTGGAGTCATTCCCGATATCGTGGACGGGTCTTGTGGATATAACTTCAAGTTATCAGGCATTATTATCGTCAACTCCTCTGTATGTTCACCTCTGAACATCTTTTCATGTTGACCCTTATAGAAATGGTATTGATGAACATCGTTGAACACCGACTTCCTCTCCCCTAGTAGAGCATCATATTCCTCTCTCAAGGGGTCCTCATACAAGTACTGGGCTCTTTTCCCGTTGACCAACACAGACTCAATGGTCAATTGACGGCAGTCCAATTTGACAAACTTCAACACCGGCTCTGTGGGAGTTACAATGATCGTCGTTGATCCAACAATGCTTCTATTTTCCAAATCCACATCCAAATTCACAATCTGTTCGGTTACCCTGTAGTTCCTGAGCGAAGACGAGCCCGCTAACCCTTTGGCAAACGCTCCTGGTGTGTGTGTTGTTGAGCCTATACCTGCCGCACTGGGATGGTCATATGAAGGCATTGCGTCCTGCTGTGATGATAAATGCCAGGCTATCAGCGTCTATTAGAGCAAGCAAGAAGGAACAAAGCAATAAAACAAGGATAGGACGTAAGCGCCGTGATGTAGCGCTCCTGTTTTCCCAAAGTGTTGATGATGTTTACATTTGTTGTTGTTCTTCTTCTTGGATTGCGTGTGCTTTTTTTGTGGTTGGCTGTTCGGTGAATCGAGTTCATGATGACGTAATCAAGTCGGTAAAATTTTCACTCGGCTTTCGAGAGAGAGAGAGCTCATCGCGCAATACTTTTGAATCTATACGGTCTATCTTTTGGCCTATTTGTCTTTGAATACAAAGAAGTGTACGATAATGGCACAGAAGCAGAAGATCTCAGCTAAGAAGAACAACAACAGTAAGACGAAAAAGTCTTTCAAAGTATCGAAAAGCTCATCCAGAACCACGGCTTCTAAAGTCATCGCATCGAATTCGCTTGATTTGGCGGACATAATTAACGCTGCCGCTATAGCTGGTAAAGGGCAGAAGGGCAGAAAGCAAGAAAGCAAGAGTACAATGCTACAGACGAACAAGATGCAGGAGGATATCAAGAAGGACAAAGAGATGATCAACAACGGGAAGGAAGAGACGCAGAAGACACAGAACCTGTTGGACAAGCTGGATCTTCTATGATTGCATCCGTCTACGTACCTGGTTGATACGCTTGTGTAAGAGATATGCGCTGTTGCTTCTTTTGCTCTATACATTGGAATCAAAGAATTGAAGTGAAACTATGTTCCATCCTCTTGTGTGATGTCCAGATACCCACAAATTTGTCACGTATGAGCTCTTTTAGAAGACTCCTTGCTTCTCCAGTTGAAACGTTCTTAGAGATGAGCAGGTATACATTTTCAGTGCTTGTCGTTGAAAATCTTTCTCGAGAGTCTCAAAGTTATAGGCCCCAAGAAGATGAATAGCTTACCTTTCCAATCAAATGGGTCGGATCCCAGTTGTACCAAGATTTTGTGATGAGCTCACCAAGGCTCTGTATGCTTTCCCAGATATTCTGATGATCATCCTCGGTGCATATTGCACGGGAAGATAATCATGTCACTTAAACATGAGAATTATAAACATATATTTCAAAGGACATAGTCTGACCCCATTTACTTTGATGAAATCAAATTTTTACCTAAAGGAGACTTACTCCCATCCCGTAACAGTGGGAGGAGGGATTGAATACTCTAAACTGACGTCCAATTAGACATCAGTTACTCATAATTGGTGTACGCACATATGCACAAGGCTCTATCATACAGCAGTGCAACCGCGGATAATTAAGATGAAGCCTTCTAACAACCGCTAGCACCAGCGATCAACACGGCTTTCATCAACGAATGGACTTTTCACTTGTCGAAGTCTAAAAGGTATCCGATATCACTTCAACAGCACCAGAAGAAAAAGACCAAATGTTGACTCTTTTAGAGCAATAATGTCATCATCAAATACAATTAAATCAACAGACAAGAAGCAGTGCTATCCTACCAACTCTGTACAGTCGGAGACGAATTCGTTTGAAAGAGGTGATATCGGAAACACAACGCTCGATGAGGTCGACAAGGAAGGTTACCACCATTAGCTCAGACAGAACTTCAACATCTGGAACGTACCACTTCCATATATCTTCTCTGCTGCGCTGTATACCTCTCGTTTGTTACTATCACAATAACTATGCTGGCATGCTCTAGTGGTCATTACCAGCCAGCCAGTTTCGTGTTCAAGGACTTTGAGAACAACACTGGCTGGTCGTCAGCTGGTATTGCCTTCATTGTTGGTTTAATCAACCCAGCCTGGTCGTTCTCTTGTCTCGACTGTGCCACCCACACGGCAGAAGAGATCGTCGAGCCAGAACGTTGGATTCCTGTTTCCATCTTGTCGACAGTTGCTATTAGATTTGCCACACCGTTCTGTTATGCGATTTCCATGTTCTTCTGCATTAGAAACTTGGATGCTATTCTAAGTTCCACCACAAGAGTTCCAATCTTGGATATCTTCTATCAAGCGTTAGGTAACAAACATGGTGCCCTGTGTCTTGCTTCTGGTGTGCTATTGTTGGTTGTATTTACATGGGGTTCACAACGGCGTACAATGCCATGGTTACTGGCTGTATCACATTTTTACTGTTGTCATATTCCATTCCAATCGTTTGTCTCTTGTACAAGGGAAGAGACAACATCAAGCACGATCCTTTCTGGATGGGTAAGTTTGGTCTTTTCTCCAACATTGTAACAATCTGTTGGACCATTTTTGCCTGGGTCTCTTTCTGTTTTCCTTTTACAATGCCAGTTGATAAGAACTCTATGAATTATGCAGCTGTTGTACTTGTTGCCATGATTCTCTATGCGCTCATATACACGTTTGCTGAGGATCACCCAAAGATTCGAACTGTTATAGCTGTATACTGTCAATACTTGATTCAGTTGCGTAACACTTCAACTGGTGTAGCCCTGTTGCTGAATTTTCCAAAAATGTACTAAAGTACTTTGATATGCTCGTCTTCAATAATGGCAAGAGATTTCATACAATGCAGTGCTGTGTACTTTCAACACAGGGTATCACTATAGGAAGAGAAGCACGTGTGACAGGAACGTTAACTCTCAACTAATTTAATCACTGAGACGTAATCGAGCCAGGCAAAATGTTTGTGATCGAATGGCGTGAAACTAGTTGGCGTAAGATGTCATCTACAAGACCTCCAGTTCAAACAGAAGGCTACCAGTAGTCTTAGTTAAAGGTTCAAATTACAATGCGATATATTGGAATGGATAATTCCACCGCAATAAACGTGGCAAGTAGAATTTCAAGCCTAGAGTGAATTTACACATGTAGTATTTCTACCATTGCAACGCCAAAAGCTCTGAACTGAAAGAGCTGAGATTCTGTCTATGGTCATGTTTTGGCGACACCGTCACAAGCGAAATTAATCACAGGGAGAGCATGTTCATCATTGATTGCTAAGCGGAAGGTTCTCGGATAGATGATCTTGATTACCATTATCAAGCTAATCGGCTACGTTAGGTGTGTTGAGATAAAGAAGTAACAGATCTAACTATACCCAGAATCACAAATTACACACATCCCAGATAATCAACTTGCGTTTAATTGATTGATTATTTTCCTTATCTGACGCCCAGCAAATGGCTGAGCATTAAAATTGGAATTTAGTAACAGTACTGAGGTACTTGTTTACTAGCAGTTATTTTACACCGTAGATCACATATACCAGGGGGATTTTACAATACATCATTAGCACCAGTGAAGCACATGCAGACGTCATGCATGCCCTGATAGATATGTTTACAAGGACGGTGAGGGAATTGGTCAAACTTTAGCCGGATTGGGTGCAACGCATGGCTATGGACTTTGAAACAGAGAGTCGAGGGGGAATTTCGAAAGCTTTTATAGGTCCTATCACTTCGTGGAGTGGGCACGGCGTAAACAAGGCTATGGGCTCGGGGACAACCCGTGGAGAGTTTATCTTGCTTTACCTCATATCACATAATTCATGTGGAGTTTGGAGAGTAGACCAAATCAGAGATGTGCTATTACAAATGCACGTTTTGATCATACTGGTCTAGTCAAATCATATGTAGCGTACTGGTTCAAAAACAACCAAGACATGTTTTAAGATTTAAACCGTGATAGTGTAGATAACGCTGCGCAGACTGCACGTGTTTGTCATGTGCTCATTGCGGTTGGACCCTCCATATTCAGCATGTAGATGACAATAGATACCAGGGACTACAATAATCTATTCGATCACGGTCGGAGCATGGGCTGCACATGAAGATGTGTGACAAGCTATCTCTAAAGTGGAGGTCAAGTTGCTTTGGCTAATCAAATTCACACTGGTGACCGAATCCTATACCACACAAACTCCGCAGGACCATATCTTACGCCTCCTTTTGGAGCCTCAGTCCGGAAAATACAGGGTTGTCAAAATATCTCCAGATATGAGTCTCCCGAAAAGAAGAGTGTATTGTATGGATGTGACTACATACCTCTCTAATCGGGCCTTTGGTTGGCGTAGCCGTTCCTGGAAGAAGAGGCTTATAATTTCCCTTGGGGATTACAAATTTACCAACTGTTTAATGCTATTCAACAGAGCTGGATATGGACAGGGAACAGACTTGGAAATATTGTCGTTATTTCCACGTCAAGCTTTTACTTGTTCTTAACCATCTACATCAACATTGAGAAGTTCAAAGCGTTTAACACCAAAACCGGCTGTTCAAGATAACGACAAGCGCACATGACTTCCGCTAGAGCGACGGGGCCTGCAACCAAAACCTCACAAGAAAAGTGGCCAGCAGCTGGAGTTTGCCGGCCGGATCAATTCCTCCTTGTGCTTCACCTAATCGTACCAATTCTTCCGGAACTTAACCGTAGAGAGGGTCCTAATTATTAATCAATGGCTACTACAACACGTCCAAGACTGTCAACATAGTAATAACGACATACATACGTTAAACTCTGACACTTTCGGCCCAATAACGCGTCTCACAAGATTCGTCCAAGTTCCCGCGACATTGTGGAGAGCGAGAGAGACAGAGAGCGTCGATATCGAATTTTTACCCAAAGCAGACTTTCTCACCAAGACGCCCTGGGTAAAGGTTCCAGCTGAGCCTCATGCGCTGCAAACCGAAATACAAAAGTTGCAGCGGCAGCAGCAGCAGCAACCGTTTATCACGACGGGCCACGACGATAACGAAGTATAGAGAAACTCTCCAGGCCTTGAATTACACAGATCAACGTTGAAAAAGATGATACGCGGCTCTTATCAGCGCCCCAATCTGGCAAGGTTGTTGAACAATATAATTCGGAGGTGTGGTCGACGCATATAAAATCGCCTACAGATCACCTCCACAACGTTCGACAAATCAGCGTGGGTCGAGATTCTCAAGAACAAGTAATGTCTTCATCAACCACAAGACTCTCAATAGATAAGAAACAGCCTTATCAAATCAGCTCTGTACAGTCGGAGACGAATTCGTTTGAAAGAGGTGATGTCGAGAACACAACGCTCGGTGAGGTTGACAAGGAAGGTTACCACCATGAGCTCAGAAAGAACTTCAACATCTGGTCTTTGCTGGGTGTTGGTTTCGGTCTGACAAACTCGTGGTTTGGTATCTCTGCATCCTTGGTGACAGGTATCTCTTCTGGTGGCCCGATGCTTATTGTATATGGTATCATGATCGTGGCAGCCATCTCCATATGTATCGGAACATCTCTATCTGAGTTAGTGAGCGCGTTCCCCGAGAACTCTGGTGGTCAATACTACTGGACTTTTAAGCTGGCGCCTAAGAAGTACAGAAGATTCTGGGCTTACATGTGTGGTTCGATGGCATGGTTTGGATCCATTTTCACCACGGCCTCTGTTACGATCTCCATTGCATCAGCAATCTGTGGTATGTACAACTTGTCCACTGGTAGAGACTCATTGCCAAAGACATGGGAGGTGTTTGTTGCTTTCGAACTCACCAACTTGTTCCTTGTGTTTTTCAACATCTGGAATGAACCACTTCCATATATCTCCTCTGCTGCTCTGTACACCTCTCTTTTCTCGTTTGTTACTATCACGATAACTGTGCTGGCGTGCTCTAGTGGTCATTTCCAACCACCAAGTTTCGTGTTCAAGGAATTTGAGAACAACACTGGTTGGTCGTCAGCTGGTATTGCCTTCATTGTTGGTTTAATCAACCCAGCCTGGTCGTTCTCTTGTCTTGACTGTGCCAC
>NW_017963654.1:1125071-1168136 GCF_001661405.1 Williopsis jadinii
ATGATTCTCTATGCTGTGATCTATTGGTTTGCAAGAGGCCACCGCCGCTTTGCGCTCAACCACCCTGAATTCGATTCTGACGACAGCATGGAAAGTGTGTTGGAGTTAGATGATCGTCCAAAGACAGCCTAGACTGAATGCCCGGTGCATTACGGCTTCTCTGTGGACCTATATATTTGGACTTCGTTGTTTAATTTGGTTTTACCTTCGACAGTGTGTGTAGTATAGGGCCCGAGAGGTTAGTTACTTGCTGTATTGTTAGCGCTTGTGTTGTGTAAGCACAGGAACGTAGCGTCGCTCACGACACTGCTGGAGCCTCTCTAAGAGAAGAATTCCAGCAACAGTAACAGAACAAACACTGCGGTAGAAATAAGAAGACTTGGCCAGAAGTCTCCAGTCTTCACCATCTCTCTACAAACTGACAGCTTTCACAGTGCCACAAGGCACGGTTAAACCAACAGTAGGGCTGTAAACACTAAACAAGCTTACAGAAGGAGCACACACCTGAACACCAACCAGTCTGTTCGGGACACTCGGACTGGTGTAAGGATGTTACCGCATACGCAAACGCAAACGCCATGGCCCGCGGGTTCAGCACTGCTGTTCCGTGCGGGTGTGCGCGCGTGTGCACGGTTGCCGTTTATGGAAGAGGGCCCACCCTGGCTATTATACAGCTCAAGGCGAAAAAAGGCATCAATTCAAAATTCCTATGGAATTATGATAGTGCTTATGGCTACTGTCAGGATTAGGCGAAATGTTTCACGATGTTTTGACACCTTTTATCAACTACATTTCCCCCCGTAACCAGTGCTCATTGTTACTGCAACTCTAACAAACAACTTGCAACAGAATATGGCACTAACATCATAGCCAACGACTGGCGATAAAAGAGCAGTCACAAAACCAGACACCCACACCAGTTTGCAAAATCACATGTGAAAAAAAGTCACAGAATAAGGGAACCGCTCGGGAGACCATGTGAAAAAATTTAAAAGCAAGAGAATACACTCCACTGCCCACTCCACACAGTACAAACTCCATTCGAACTCATAGTGAGAACTATTTTCCAATAGCGGTACTTGAGCGTTTTAACTTCCGAAACGGTGTTTAGCGTCTTAAAAGGGTACTCACAGGGCTTAAATTACTCGTGTTGAGTTTGATATAGGCGGTTCTTGTGCTATAGAGATCAGTTTTCGAGATCAGTTTTTCGTCCCGCAATTTTACATACAGCGTGAAAGCTGCGAAAGAAATAACATTGCTCTACGACTGTTGATCAGGATTGCACGCTATATAAGAGCTCACTGGTGTTACGTTCAAGATTGGTGAACTATAATGGCTTCTAAATTATTCAAGGGACTTGTGTCCACAACAAGCTCAGCAAGCTCTATGGAGAAGCAGCCGACTGACCAGATAAAGTCGCTGGACCTGGAGTCGAATTCCGTGGACAGAGGCGAGTCTGAAAGTACCTTTGTTGGTCAGGTGGACAAGGAAGGTTACCACCATGATCTGAGAAAAAAGTTTAATATCTTCTCGCTTTTGGGTGTTGGTTTTGGTTTGACAAACTCATGGTTTGGTATCTCTGCGTCCTTGGTCACTGGTATCTCCTCTGGTGGTCCGATGCTCATCGTGTACGGTATTATCATCGTTGCGGCCGTCTCCGTGTGTATAGGTGTTTCGCTTTCAGAACTGGTGAGCGCATTCCCAGAGAACTCTGGTGGCCAATACTACTGGACTTTCAAACTGGCACCAAAGAAGCACAGAAGATTCTGGGCTTATATGTGTGGTTCCATGGCTTGGTTTGGTTCCATCTTCTCAACGTCTTCAACCACTTTGGCTGTTGCCTCTGCAATCTGTGGTATGTACAACTTATCTACAGGTAGAGAAACAGCTCCAAAGACATGGGAGGTGTTTGTCACTTTTGAATTGTTGATTTTGGTGTTGCTGCTTTTCAACATTTGGGATAGACCTCTTCCGTACATTACATCTGCTGCATTGTACGTTTCACTGTTTTCCTTTGTCACGATCTCAATTACTGTGCTTGCATGCTCTAGTGGTCATTACCAGCCAGCCAGTTTCGTGTTCAAGGACTTTGAGAACAACACTGGCTGGTCGTCAGCTGGTATTGCTTTCATTGTTGGTTTAATCAACCCAGCCTGGTCGTTCTCTTGTCTCGACTGTGCCACCCACATGGCTGAAGAGATTGTTGAGCCAGAACGTTGGATTCCTGTTTCCATCTTGTCAACAGTTGCTATTGGATTTGCCACATCGTTCTGTTATGCAATTTCCATGTTCTTCTGCATTAAAAACTTGGATGCTATTCTAAGTTCCACCACAGGAGTTCCAATCTTGGATATCTTCTATCAAGCGTTAGGTAACAAACATGGTGCCCTGTGCCTTGAAGCACTTATTGTCTTGACCGCTTTTGGCTGTAACATTTCTGGTATGACATGGCAAGCTCGTCTCTGCTGGTCATTTGCAAGAGACGATGGTATTCCAGGTTCACGTTACTGGTCAGAGGTTAACAAGAAGACCAGGTTACCAGTGAATGCTCATGTGTTTTCATGTTTCTGGTGTTGTGTTGTCGGTTGTATCTACATGGGTTCTACAACGGCTTATAACGCCATGGTTACTGGTTGTATTACATTCTTGCTTTTGTCATACGCCATTCCTATTGTTTGCCTTTTGATTAAAGGGAGAAACAACATCAAGCACGGTCCTTTCTGGCTGGGTCATTTCGGTCTGTTTTCAAACATTATGACTCTTGCTTGGACCATTTTTGCCTGTGTCTTCTTCTGTTTTCCATTTACAATGCCTGTCGATAAGGACAACATGAATTACGCATCTGTTGTGCTTGTTGGTATGTGTCTTTACTCTGTGGTCTATTGGTACATTAGAGGTCGTCGCCGTTTCGCACTCAACCGTCCTGAGGTTGAAGATGATGCTGATGACAACCTTGATGGCATCCTAGAGTTAGACGACCATCCAAAAAAGGCATGAAACACACACATTCATATCAAAGATATTTATAGTTACTCTGTTTACATAGATTCGATTTAGTCATTTTATTCATATTAATACTTGATTTGTTCCCTAATCTGAAGCTTGTAAGTGTATACGTTGGTCTCTTTCTTCTTTGGTTTTACACGTTTGGAAGTTTAGCTAAGCACATCTCTGGAACCACGCCACGACCTTCGTTAATGTAATGACCGACTTCGTTGTCTAGGAGTATGCTACCATGTACATCAACCTTTTCCACTAAACACCAACCGTCAGTGTGGCTTGCCAGTATCTTGAAATGCTCCCCTTTGTCAATATTGAGCTCGTCAGCAAGGGCTTTGCGGTAGTTCGTAATGGCCACATATATGTTTTCATCCTTATACTTTGAATGGTCAACGACAGGCGTTGTGGTGTTTGCACGTTGGCTAACGATCTTTTCGAAGTCCTTGAGTGAAGCTGAGGTTATTGCTTGTGATGAAGAGTTTGATGGTGAAGGTCTCGACGGCAGAGGTTTATCACTAAATGTTAATCTCTTCAATGTCTTAGTCTTAGAGTTCTTTGGACCGGCCTTTCTATGTTTGTCTAGCTTGAGCTTTGGAACTGAGTCTGTTTCGGTATTTACTGGCACCGTCTGGTTCGTTGTTTCACTCCTATCAGTAGATACTGAATGGCTCATGGTATGAGAAGAACCGGGAAAGTACGATGGTTGTGGGAAGCAGGGACTCACTGGTGATTTCTCAACCACTTCAGACCTTTTGGACTTGTGTAATTTGAATTCCTTAAGTGCTACCACTGGTGAGAATGGTGATACCTTTATGCTTCCTCGAGGTGTGGGGCTGGAAACTCTTGTATGATTCATAAACCATTTACTCAGTGGACTGTTTAGGGTCCATTTGGAGTTCACTTGATCAACATGGGGGTCTTTCAAGCTGATCTCAGAGTTGGCAAACTTTTCGTAAATAGCAGGGTTCTCAGTTAGGGTTTCAGCACTGTTATGTGGTACCTTTGCCCGAACTTTATAGACACCCCTCATACTTTCATTGAATGAATACTGAGAGCCGGGGTCTGGTGATGGTGTTGCTTTCCACTTATACTCATCGTGGAAGTAATGTTTCAACATATCGCTAGCTTTAGCCTCTTTATTACGTTTTCTGTGGAAGTAGTACCAGACGCCGAATATCAGGAGACAAATGCCAATCACAGCAACCGGTATACCTATGACAAGTCCGATATTGGTGTAATTCGTATTATTAGTGACCTTGAATTGTCTGATGCCGCTGTTTGCACTCGAGGTCAATGATGATGGTGATGATGATGACTGTATAACTGTTGAAGATGAGAGTGAAGAAGCCAGTGCAGTTAAGGTAGACAGTGAACGGATTGTAGATATTGTACTCGGCTCTGATGTTATTGACGACGATGAAAGTGATGATGACGTAGTGGACGTCACCAAGACATCCAGAACTCCTTGTACTATAACTGTTTGCGTCTCCTGCACCGTGGTTTCCACCGTTGTCGATTGGTCCAATGATACCGTAGTCGTCATGCTCAACTATATGGAAGACGTGAAGATTGGTACATAGAAGAGGAAAGGAACAGAAACGCCTACTTTAATTACCATGAGCGGTTTGAGTAAGCGATTCCCTCCACCATTTAAGCTTCTCCAGGAATATTCCCACATTGTTCATACATTTGATGGCTGGTGTTTCATCGTATGCGAGTTGTTTCAGAATTGATTCATTACAAAACCGAATGGAAACTTCTATATACCGAAACGAGAGAATGCGTACTGCGTGATAAACATCAACCATAGTACGTGTTACATATCTCTGTCAATTAACAAATGAAACTACGGTGAAACCAATCAAAGTCTTCACCGTATCATCACCATCTCCTAGACGTTCATGTACGTTGAAGCACTCGGTGTACCGCAGGGCATTGAAAAAATCATTATAAATACCCAAACAGGAAATTACCAGGTTCGGCTTAACTATGGGGCTAAAAAACTTTAAAAAAAGACCCAAACAAATTTTCAAGCGATGAGCTTCTGAGCTTCTGAGCTTCTGAACATCACCACAAACTATCATCTTATCTGTTTATCTATTGACGATAATTTAAAGATGGTTTCTACACATAACAAGGATAAGCCATGGGATACTCCAGATATTGACAAATGGAAAATTGATGAGTTTAAGCCGGAGGATAACGCATCTGGCTTACCTTTTGCCGAGGAGTCTAGTTTTATGACGTTGTTCCCCAAGTATAGGGAAGTGTATCTCAAGCAGATTTGGAACCAGGTGACAAAGACACTTGAATCACACCACATTGCATGTACTTTAGATCTTGTTGAGGGTTCTATGACTGTTAAAACCACTAGAAAGACCTATGACCCTGCCATTATTCTCAAAGCTAGAGATTTGATCAAGCTATTGGCACGTTCAGTTCCATTTCCACAAGCCGTCAAGATTCTTCAGGATGACGTTGCATGTGATGTTATCAAGATTGGTAACTTTGTCACTAATAAGGAAAGATTTGTCAAGAGAAGACAAAGGCTTGTTGGTCCAAACGGTAACACCTTAAGAGCGCTGGAGCTGTTGACCAAATGCTACATTCTTGTTCAAGGTAACACGGTTTCTGCCATGGGTCCATGGAAGGGGTTGAAGGATGTCAGAAGGGTCGTTGAGGACTGTATGAAGAATGTGCATCCTATCTACCATATCAAGGAGCTAATGATTAAGAGAGAGCTACAGAACAATCCAGAGATGGCACAGGAAGACTGGAGCAGATACTTACCAATGTTCAAGAAGAGAAACGTTGCTAGAAAGAAACCTAAGCAGGTCAAGGATGAGGAGAACAAGAAGAAGGAGAAGAAAGTTTACACTCCGTTCCCACCTGCCCAACTTCCTAGAAAGGTTGATCTTGAGATTGAGAGTGGTGAGTATTTCCTGAGCAAGAAGGAGAAACAGGCCAAGCAGATGAAGGAGAAGAAGGAAAAGCAGGCAGAGCACAAGAAGCTAAGAGAAGAGGAAAGAGCAAAAGATTTCATAGCCCCAGAGGAGGACAAGTATGAGAAGAAATCTAAGAAGAGGGAAAGGGACGACGAGGATGAAGACAAGAAGAAGAAGAAGAGCAAGAAGAGCAAGAAGAAGAGCGAGGAGACAGAAGACTCCGACTAATACGAATAAGACCTATGGAGAAAAGCCACTGACTCTAGCAGAGCTACGTGCACACGTCACGACGTGGATAACCTCCCTCCCATAGACACACCATGTTACCATACTTTGCTGTTCAAGTTACTGTAGTTACCTCTTCACCGGGGCGCGTCGGAAAAACCGCTAACTCGCGAGCCCATCCACAGTTAACGCATTGGCAAAACACCAGCGAACTGTCGGAATAACAAGAGACAAAGCGTCAGTCATGTCGCTTGCCCACAGGTGTAGCAAAGGAGTCCAACTTATTGCAATACAGCACTAACCAATTCGACTTAACCAAGAACAACGGAAAGCACTTAGAGAGACTCCGCTACTTCGTCATATTCTCAGTGGAATCAATTGATGCCCGAGAAGAATAGCGGGACCAAAAGTGAGAGCGTCCAGGCAAAGAAGGAAAACGCGCGCTGTCCAATTCCGACAACTTTCATTGATCCCACCACCTTTTTATAGACGTTAGCCGCTGGAACAGTCTCGTGGAAAAGAATAAGGCCAAAAACCACAAAAACCCATACAGGCCAAAAAAAACACAACAACAACAACAACAACAACAACAACAACAACAACAACAACAACAAACAGTCTACGGAGACAAACTCGAACCCTTCAGAAGAGGGCGGCTAACAATTCAACTGTTTACCATTCACGATGGATCAGAGCGGCAACTCCCTTCTGTTGAGGTTCATCGAATCGCAGCAGTTTTCGCTGTTCATGTGCATTGCGTACCTCACCCGGTACGCCAATAACATTGGCATCCATCACCATCTCTGCCAGAAGCTACGTACGTATAAGCTAGACGACCTCAGCTTCTTCATACCGCAACTGTGCCAAATCCTGGTGACAGTGGATACGGAGTCGATGGCGCTGGAGGATTTGCTGCTGGACTTGGCCTCGAATGATCCACATTTTGCGCTGTTGACCTTTTGGACTCTTCAGGCCCACTTGACCGACCTGGCAGATGATCCGAATAGCTTTGCGTTCCAAAACGCAAGAAGGGTATTGAACACGCTACAATACATTCTGTTTAACGTTGGTTCTGCCCCGTCGCAGAGGTTCAGGGAGAACGTTGCGCCTGCTGTTATTATGACGTCGGCGATTGCCGCGTCAATTGGGCTACCACAACTCGGACAGTTCATTGAGCCCGTGGCCAAGAGCCAGGGTCGTAAGCAGAAGAGCTTTGTGTTTGAATTGGCAACCAATTTGAAGCAGAAGATTACTGAAAACTTGACCCTGAAGAATACAAGGATGAACTCCAGCTCCAGTATGAAGTACGATACGATTCCAAAGTCGCCAATTGGGGACGACTACAAGAAGAAGTTACCGCCACAGACTGAAACAACGTATGATTTTGAGCTGATCGATGCTTACGCTGACGATATTGATAAGAATCACAAGATGAGAAACAAACTCACGAGAGATATACTCCGCTCGCATTCCTTCTACGAGACTGGTCATGATTTGTCTACTGCATCCTCACCAACGTTTGGTGTTGGATTTGACCATGATCCAAATACCATGTCAATGCCAGATTTACAACAGACGCAAACTGGTCCATCATCACCAACTGCATCTTTGAGCTCATCCCCTGGAGATAGGCCACGCCATTTGAGGGGAAGAACTCGTCATAGAATGAACTCTCATGGTGCCAACATCAGAAACATCTCACCTTCTCTAATGAACACTCCAAGCAAGATCAAACTACTCAAATCGAATTACTTCAGATGCGAAACACAATTTGCAATTGCACTACAGACCATTTCGGTGAGATTGAGTGCAGTGCCAAAAGAGGCCAGGTTGTCATCGTTGCGTGCAGAGTTATCACTCATGAACAGAGATTTACCCGCAGAGGTGGATATCCCCACGTTACTACCCACAAACAGAAGGGGTAAATTGCACAAAATTGTACATATCGCAGCGAATGAAGCAGCAGTGTTGAATTCTGCAGAGAGAGTTCCGTTCTTACTGTTGATTGAATACCTGAGTGACGATTTAGATTTTGATCCAACTACAAATTCGAACAACAGACTACTCCATGAGAAGCCAAACAACTCTTACATTTTTGATCTAGGTATTAAACCAACCAGTTCGTTGTCTCCGCATCCAACGGATTACTTCGAAGAAGAACCGGTTGAAACAGATTTGGGTGATCTGTCAGTGGTGAAGTTGTCAAACAAGAATGAATCTGAGTTGTTGACAAACGAGATGTTTGTTGCGTCATCCTCAAAGGTTCCAATCATTGACAACGAGGATGAACGTGGAAAGGAATTGAACTTTAGCTCGGACCTCAAGCTGAGTTTCGATGAAGACTCAGATAACTCAGACTTGGCAACACAGATGAGAATAGCTGCAGTTATGTTGTCGCAACTTGATAGCGGCACCAGTTCATTACCGTCGGATCAGACAGCTGCTATTAAGGCAAAGATTATCACATCCATGCAATCCTTACAGGATAAATTTGGCTACAAAGATTTGGAGGCAATACATGGAGCTGCTGGTGAGCGTAAATTGGAGAATGACTTGAAGTTAGGAGGTGTCTCCAATAACAACTCGAACGCGTACCTCGGTGAAGATTGGCACACTAAAAAGGAGAGAATCCGTAAACAGAGTGCCTATGGACACCTCGATAATTGGGATTTGTGCTCAGTGATTGCCAAGAATGGTGATGATTTGAGACAAGAAGCATTTGCCTCCCAGGTGATCCAAGCGATGGCGTCTGTTTGGAAAACGTCAAATATTCCTGTATGGGTCAAGAGAATGAGAATCCTTATCACGAGTGCCAACACTGGTCTTGTGGAAACCATTACCAATGCCCTTTCCGTCCATTCTATCAAAAAGGAATTGACAAAACTCTCGATTGAGAGTGGTGATAATCCAAAGGGAAAAATCAGCTCACTGACAGAGCACTTTGAGAGGTGCTTTGGGGAACCATCGTCGTCAAAGTATAAGCGCGCACAAGATAACTTTGCAATGTCCCTTGCCGGTTATTCTGTCATTTGTTACATTTTACAAATTAAGGACCGTCACAACGGTAACATCATGCTGGATAACGATGGACACATTATTCATATCGATTTTGGTTTCTTGCTCTCTAACTCTCCGGGCTCTGTCGGTTTTGAAGCTGCACCATTCAAGCTCACTAATGAATATATTGACTTGCTTGGCGGTCTTGATGGAGCTCCATTCATCAAGTTCAAGAAGTTGACCCAAGATGCATTTAAAGCTTTGAGAAAGCAAGCGGACCATTTGATCACGATGGTGGAATTGATGCAAAAGGATAGCGACTTGCCGTGTTTCAAAGCAGGGTCTCAGACATCAGTCCAGTTTAGACAGAGATTCCAGCTGCATTTGACCGAATCGGAGTGCGACGCCTTTGTTGAAAACTATCTAATCGCAAAGAGTATAAATAGTGTCTACACAAGGCTCTATGACCAGTTCCAGTTACTTACTCAAGGTATTTATAGTTGATTACATTTTATAAAGTTTTTAAAAAAAGTTGTACAGTTTTCCTTTTCATCTAATTTTATTCAAAGGCTGATTTGCCCAATTTGTTGAGAACACCACTCGAGGAACCCTTCATTGTCTTCTCAATCTTTCTAGCCTTGAGGACCCTACTATGTGCCTCTATGTTTGTGCTAGCAGCAGATTTTCCCTTACCAAAGGACATGACAGAAGCCCTTGCGCTAGAGGCTGCCTTATAAGATGTAGATATGGTGACTTCGTTGGATTTAGCAGACGAGTCTGATTGGACAAATGACCTCTTCAACGAAGGAACTCTGAATGCATCAGACGGAGAGCTTGATAGATCGACATTGATAACTTTCTTCTTCTGAGGTGTCTTACTAGGCATATAGATGGTTGATTTCTGCTTCAAAGTATGAAGATCATCAAAGCTGTCATCATCATCCATGTAGTTCATAGGCTGTGGCGGCGTGTCGTCATAGTCTCCCAAAAACGACAAAGATTTCTGAACAAAAGCCTGTGTGATACGGATCTTCTTCTTGCCACCAACTTCCTCTGGAGACTTGAGCTTATCCTTGTTCTCTTTGTTTATAAATGGGTTACTGTCACTCTCATCTTCGGAAGTCTCTTCACAGTCAACACGGCCAAATATATCTGCCTTTGACTCCTGCGTTTCAGTAATAGATTCGAAAAATGCCTTGGACTTCTTATCTCTTGCCAATTTTCTTAATTTCTCATCCTCTTCAAACTTTTCTCTTAGTTTGCTCTGTTGGTACATCTTGTATCTTCTCATTACCTCGTCTTCTTCATCGTAGAAATCGAAACCATCAGCAGAATCACCACCACGTCTTTTCCAATTACCTGTTTCAAGATCCTTCAAGATTTTCATCAACATCTTTTGATCCATTTGTGCATCTTCTGCAGCAATTTCCTTAGCCAATTCCATTCTATCTTGCTTGATCTTAGTAACATCGTCAAACATCTTCTCATCTTCAGAATCCTCTTCGTCCGATCTTTCGCCTTCCGCTCCACCAACACCTTGCCATTCATCTTCAGATTCCTCAGCCTCATTCTCCATAATCTGGTCAAGACCCTTACTCTTCAAATTCCTCTTACGACGTTTTTCCTCATTCAACGCTTTACGACGTTGTTGTTTGTAAAACTCGGCACGCTTCAATCTCTCTTCTTCTGTTTCTATGTCCTCTTCTTCTTCACTGTCTTCCTCGCTGTGCGAGAGCAGATCTGATTCTGTAGATTTCTTCACCAGCCTTCTTGTACGTTGAATAATTGGTGAGCTTGGAAGGGTATCAGGAAGTGTGTCTTGATATATCTGGACACTATCAGTGTTGGTCTGAGTTATTTTCTGAGTGTCTAGACTTGGTGCATTGAAAGATTTCTCAGCAGTTGGGGGCTCTATATCCACTAGTTGTGTATCTGGTTCATCCATCAAGGCACATGTATGCTTTGGGGAGTTAAAATCAATGTACAATGACTCGTCTAACCGGCTGTCCACCACAGATTCGTCACCCAAGACGCGTTCACCGTTTTTGCGTGCCTCTTGGAAGATCTGGGTAGAAGAAACTTCCTCATTAGATATTGACCCGGAACCCTTCTCAAAAGCCTGAGTCATAGAAACACCAAGTAGGTCTTTCAGCCTCTGAGTCTGGTTATCGCTTTGGGAGAAATTCCCTCCAAAAGATCCCAAATTGATAAATGCACCAGGCTCATGCTTCTGTAAGGCATTGGTGAGCTCTTTGGAAGCAATTTCGTCTATATCTTCATCATCTTCAACGATGTTTCTCTTTCTTGACTTCACCTTTGGTTGTGGAATGTCTTCTCCTTCATCTTGTTCTGCGAAATAGGAACCATAGTTATCTTGTTTAGGTGGCACATTCTCGTCACCCTCCTCCACATCGCTATTATCATCATCATCAGCGGACTCCGGAACATCGCTTTCCACAACCTCATTTCCTTCATAGTCACTGTCTTCTTCCTCATCATCGTCATGATTGTATGATCTATGCTTATGAGCTGTGCTTGATTCGTGGTCTTTAACCGTATTCGCATGTTCAATATATTTTCTCAAGAGATCTTCAACATCAAGATCTTCTGGTTGTAGCATATCAAACTTTTCTTGGCCATCTGGGAATAACGAACGACTCTCTTTAATTTGTTTGTGAGATGCATTTCTTAACTTTTCAAACATTTGGTTCCTTGTAATGACATTACTCTTCATCATTTTCTTCTTAGATTCGAGGGTCTTTTTACTGAATCTGGCCTTGAGTTCCAACATCTCTGATTTTGATACCCTGACAGGAATGTCATCATCGTCACTATCGTCACTATCGTCGAGTTCAATCATCTTTGGTTTCTGCTCTGGACTCTTGAGTCTAAACAACGGCTTACTGTTCGTCTGATTCGTCGTTTCATCTGATTTATGCTTGAGTATATTCAGGACATCAAATTCATCGTCACTGTCGCTATTATTGTCGCTATCATTTGCGAGAGCAATATCTTTCTCTGCGACCAGTGATTTCTTTGCTCCTGGTGAATTCAACGGTGTTGTAGAAGGCGTTTCGTTGTTCTTCTCTGAGCTCAGAAGGTCCTTTGTATCAATTTTCCCGCTAGTTGGAAGACCAAATGCTGCTAGCAAGTCGGTCTTGACAAAGTTCTTCACGACTGTAGAGCCGATATTCAAAGGTTCATCCACTCTTCTATCCTCCTCACCGGATTCATAATCACGATCATCTTCGAGTTCTTTCTGTAAATCGTCCTTCTTTCCTTTCTTAGAGTCTTTGACCTTCTCGTCACTTTTCTTGTTTGATAAAGTCTTGTCATTCTTGCTCTTATCGTTCTGCTCCTTCATCAATCTCAGTGCTTTCTTCTTCTCAGCCAATGCTTTGATTTTTTGCTCTCTCAGTTCCTTTTGAGTAAGTTGGATGACCTGTGTTTCACCAGGTACCAAGGCTTGAGTTTGTGCAATTTGCTGTGTTTCGCCAATATCACCGGTGTCGTCCTCTTCTTCGTCTTCATCCTCGGATTCTTCAACAAAGAGCTTATGTGTCTTCAGTAGTTGCGTTGGAGGAGAAGAAGGAACCGTCATGTTAGCAAGTTTGGAGCCAATGGGTTCTTTAGATTCAGTAGATCTGATTGTTGGCATCAACGAAGCATTCAAAGGAAGATTGCCATCTTCATCGTCGTCGTCGTCATCGTCGTCATCTTCCTGTGTAAACAATGACGGCTTCTTGAAATGACGATGTGGGTGCAATGGAAACGTCCCATCCTCAACATCATCTTCATCACCAGGTGTAGATACACGTTCATCGAATATCTTCTGAGTAGCTACACTAGCCGCATCAATGCGCTGTGTATCTTCTATTTGATCATACTGCTCAGATTGTGTGGCCACTTCACTGTCACCTATATCCTTCTCAGAGTCGTCTAAATGTTCGTGTTCCTCCTCATGATAATCTTCACTAGCAGCCTCTCCATTCAAGCGTCTCTTCACTTTAGCAAGTGCTTCTGCCAAGGCATCGGGCTGCTGTGCAAAGACTTCACCTTCATGTTCACCATCACTATCTTTACTTGAACCATCGTCATCAGATTCAAAATGAAACTCTGCTTCCTGGATATCAACATGTTTGGTGAAGGTTCTCGCCCTCGCTGGCTGGATATTTAACTCATCCAAAAGATCCATTGCCTTGCTTTGGTGTTTATCGTCTGTATCTTCGGGTGCTTAGAGTCTTTGGAACCTTTGTTGCTGTTGTTGTTGTTGTTGTGAACTCCATAGCCGCCAAAAGAGAAACGCGCTCATAAAACAAATCGCGGAAGCGCGATGCCTTCAGCAAAAAGCTTTTTACACCGCGTAACTTTGGTTGCCGTGGTAACACCAAAACAGATACAAATAAGTAATACTCGATTAAATTGATTAGAAACTTATACGGAAAGGTCAGTCGAATTCGAATTCACTCTTGAGAGCATCTTCAAGGGCAGCGTGACTGATTTGGCTGGTGACAACCGATGATTGGAGCAGCACAGAGCCTTCTCCGTGTTGTACTGTAGCACTTCTGTTAGCACCGATGGTTAGTGTGGAGAAGCTTCCCTTTATAGGCATGGCCATGTGTGGTTTCCTCAGTGGCCCCCCTCTATGTGACTCATTAACGGGTCTGCCGACCTCTCTAGTGACGAGAGATGTAGAAGGGATGAAAGTTTGTGCGTTGAACCTGGAGAAGAGCGATTCGGAAGGCTTCTGAGGCCTTGAGGTCTCTAGGGTTTCATACCTATTATGGATCTTGTGTGACGTGGCCGCTGATGCTGATGATATAGGTATTGGTGATGATGCAACTGTGGATGTGTGGTTAGCAAATGGGCTGTTGTTCTTATTGGTATTAGCAGTGGTGGATCTCACTGTGCCCGTTGATGGTTGTGCCTTCTTTGAGCCAAACCAAAATGAGAACCCATTCGACGTTGCCTTACTCCGTTCCGGCTTGGCTGATTGTGCAACAAGACTTGAAAGTGCAGCTTTAGTAGTCTGGTCACTATTTCTAGAGATGGACAAGTTGTTCACTGAAAGTGTAGTAACATTGGTAGGCTTTGCAGAAACACGTTGGTTCCCACTTGAGAACTTTTGCATCCAGCTCATAGTTTGAGTCTTGGAGTCTCTCAATGGATGTACCGGGATCCTAGTGGTCATCGAGGAGAAGATAGAATCGCAAGAGTTGGATCTATTCAAACGATGCGAGAATGTTGGCAGCGGATCTAAAGCTTCTGACGATTCTTGTGCAGGCAAGTCAGCCTCATTGCATAGTGGTTCAGGAATCTTCCGTAAGGAGTCGTTGAGCAAGTTCTGCAAGCTGATATCCCCTTTACAAGCAACATCGTATTCATCTCCTTTGGACTCAGGGAAAACAACCACAGAGTTGTCAGGAGTGATATTGGGGGTGATGAGTCCAATATCTTGGCTCCCTTTCACATCTGAAATGAAGGTACTCTCCATAACTGGTGAGTTTAACCACTGAGTATCTTTTGTGACATCGCCGTCCACGGATTGTTGCCTCTTTTTGATGGCAAGACCAGCCTCCAATGAAACAGCATGTCTTAAAAAAGCGTTTATAGGTGTTTTTGGTCCACCAGTCGTAGGCGTGAGTGACAGCGATGATATCGAGTGCGGCACAGAATTCGATCTCTTACGCTTCGAAAGAGGTGACAATCTTTCATTCGATTTGTGAGATAACGGAGAGATGATATGAATGGGCTCGGAAGATTTACATGGCTTCTTAGGAGTCTCAATCTTCAACACTTGTCCTTCATTGTCGTCACTTTTTGTGAACAAGGACTCTCCCTGATCATGTTGGAAACTCTCTGAAAATATATTTGCCGTGTTGAATGAAGAGTCTGGTGTAAGCATCATTGGATTGTTTAGCATACTGGGCGAATAGTTCAACAAGTTCAAGTTCAATGACCTTCTCTTGCTCTTCTCTCTTTTGGATACACACCGTATCGGTTTTAATGTCATGGGCTCCTCAGGTGCTTCATTAGTTGTTCGTAACGGGGTCAGTGGCGATGATTCTATAGGAGCATTCGATCTTGCAGTGATCGTTGAGGTATTATACGTTTTGGAATTGAAGTCTGAATCGATCTTTCTGGAGAGAAATCTGAACTCGAGCCAGAGGTTCTCCAGTGTTGCTTCGCTTGTCTTCCAATTAAGTTCGTCATCCTTCCTGATCTGCCCACAGTCACACGTGCTATCAAGTAATCGCGCCTTATTGGCTCTCTGTTGCGCCTCATACATCTGTAACTGCTTTTCAAAGAATTCGCTTCGTATAAGTAATGAGTTCAACTGTGTAAGTAGATGCTGATAATGGGCGAGCTTCGCACTGAGACTCTCAACCTTAGAATCTAACGACGGGATAAAAGAAGAGCTCGTCCTCAGCTCATAGGTGAGCCTCATATTCTCTTCGATCATCTGCACAGTACGGTTCGACTTTGAAAGTATCGTTGACGTTAGATCGTCAAGTCGACCTCTGTGGATCTCGATATCCCTCAGAGTTATGGACATATCTTTCAGACCTCAATAGCGCAAAACACCAGCAGCAGATCCAAAACAACCAGGGGGAAGCCTCTCAAAAAGAAGTTGGAGCTCTGAGCCAACTGGTAATATCCCAACTCTTTATAAACCTTCAAGTACAACAAAGAGGCTCTGTCTATTGGGTTTAATATGAAGTGTGAAGAGGGAGAGGGAAAAAAATTAGCGGCTGCACTCTGCTACCAGAAAGTAATGTAAACAAACCCAATCGGGAAATTATTATGGTAAGAACCACATGAAAACCCGTTTCCACAGTAATTCTTAGCCATAACGGGACACGGCTGACGCAACGTTGTTTACACTTTGGAATATTCACTGGGCACGAGGCGGTACCTTTTTACTTGTCGTGTGCAGTGTTCACTGTTTATGGATGGAGAGTTGAATTAATAATAGCGTCGATTAGGCTTTAATGGTACCCCTTTGGGCCTTGCATGTCCTGGAGACACCTCGTGAATCCATCTCATTTATTATTGCAGTCCATGGTGGTCTAGTTATGGCTAGACGTACAACAGGTAATATTTATATATGCAAATGTCAAATGATTAAAACCATACAAACAGGCTACCGCTAATAAAAACACATACACAACAATAGGACACTAGCGAGAATGCTATGTTTCATAACAGGACTCCCGTTGTTAGCTTATTTCTTAGAAGCACCTGGTTTCTTCCAGAAGTACTGCTTGTGAGTCTTTCTGCAACTTCTTAAACCACCACCTTTCACGGTATTAACGAGTTTGACCCTTTCCTCGTCAGCGTCTTTCTCCACGTCGTAGTAGTACTCCTCGTCTAAGTATTTGCCCGCGGCGTCCTTACCACGACGGTAAATGACACCAATATGTGGACAAGCTGCGAGCACAGCTCTCAACTGCTGACGGGTCAAATTCTGTGTCGATGCAGAAACGGTCTGCAATTGTGCTAATGGGGTCTGTGACAGCCTTGAAAATGCCAAATGGTTTGTAACAACATTCTGGATAGAGTCAACCTCTTCCACTGTTTCCAAGATTTGTTCAATGTTCATAGATTCAATCTTTTCACGTGGTTGTAAACGATCAACTTTCTTCTTGACTGGGGACAACCCAGGCTCAGCTTTACGAACGCGTCTATTTTTCACTTCATGGTTTGCTGCCTTTGATTGTTGTTCCTTGTTCAGGTCATTGGCACTCATTGGTTGTAGAGGTGTGCGCTCCTTCTTAGCTTCCGAGACCTTGTTTGATGGAGTCAAGGAACCGTCGAACGATGAGTGTGCAGATTGTTCAGAGACAGAAGATTTCAAGATCGGAGTGGTGGTTTTGGAGACACACTTGGTTGGTGCGTCGACTTTGCTCAACTTGGTAGACTTATCGGTTGGTGTTTGTAAGTAATCTGGCTCAACCTCCTTCATCTGTTGGGTTGGCTCAATGTGGCTTAGTGACTTACTCAACACTGGTTTTTCGTCCTCTGTTTCAGACTCATCACTGGTAACATCGACCATGATTTGATAATCCATGACTCTAATCGTCAACTCTGGATCGTATGGAACAGTGAACTGTTCGCCGGTGACGACCTTAATCTCGGTAAACACCTCATCGTCATCACAGTCTTCCGATGGCTTGGTCTCGATGTAATAGACATCCTCGCTATCCTTGACTATACGGCCAAAGATTTGCTTATGGAATTGAATGTAGAGAGCGTTGGAGCCTTTGCAGAAAACTGTCAACTCATCGTGTTCCTTGCTGTACTGCAACTTAATATGAACACGCGACGCGAATTTGGACTTCATGAAGTAGTCACAGCGGGAAGATCTACCGAGGGTAACCTTCTCATTCGGGTACAACAGCACTTTCAACGGTCTTTGGGTATTGACAACCTTATGGGAGTTGCTATCTGGTGTTTCTTGGAAGTCAACTTCAGTTCTGATCAACGGGTGCTGAAGCAATTCAGCAGCAACAGCAGTCTCAGTTCTCGGAGGTGAGCTGGACCCTTGGTCCTGGTCCCGTGCACCAGCACTGGAAGATGGGTTAGGCGTTGGGAACGTTTCTGCCTTGACAGCGTTCTTGTGTTCCTTGTTGAACGGAGTGCTCAACACGAGCTTCTTGGATGGGACGGAGAATGAGTGGAATGGGTCATCCTGAAGTTGGTCCTCACTCTCTGGCACAGCGGCTAGGAAAGGTGAAGATGGTGGATACTCAGTCGACATGGTCTGTCCTCTCTTGTTATCTTTGTTATCCCTATCTCACGTAAACAACTTCTTCTTTACAAGACGGGTATCCAGGTTTTTTCTACACTTTTCCCAGTTATCCTTGAATGACGCGACGGTGTGTATGGGTTTGTTTACATTTTGGCGAAAGACGCGCTTGAGAATTTCGGAGCGCGTTTCACGCAAGCACACACACACATACAAACAATCACAGCGTAGAAAGAGGTCTTTATGTGTGGAGATTATATAGAAAACACGTCAAGTTATCCCACCAGATGTCTGGGTGTAAGTGTAAACCTGGCCCAACTATGATCTCCATACTTCTCAAACCGTGGTTGAGCACGTTCAATGGTGGATGGATCTCGCCAATTGTTTCAATCCAGTTTTGGTCGGTGGTATACAACATTCGCAATTCCTCTTAGAGACGTTGTGTGCCAAATGGCGGAAACCACATCGGGCCACAGCGCCAACTTTACGCCACTTCTGAATGCTGCTCCAACTTTGCAATTCCCGTTTGTGCAGGGCTCTGAGCTGAGTTATGCACCCGGACACCACATGAGACGCATGTGTCCGCTACCGCACAGCGCCACTGCCCGTGTGAAAAACGCAGTCACAAATTTCCCATCCGCACAACAAACATGGCGGAACATCCAGACACCTCTAAGAAAAATTTCCCAGTACGCTGGCGGGTGGTCAACCACTGAAAAAAAAACGAAATCTTCAACACAACGCTAAACAAGCTTCAGAAGTCTTGAAGAAGTACATTCACAACACAAATTAGCAAACATGGGTAGTAAGTAGAAGGTCCTACTAGAGAAGTGGTTTGTTGCAAAGTGTGATAGTTGCCGTAATCGAATATCTGTTATTTGAAGCCTTAACGAGGAAGCTGTGTGTCTTGCAATGTGTGTTCATGAAGTGTGAAAAGTGTTTAAATCAACGATGAAGGTGAAAGAAGGTAGCTGGTGTATGGTCCCATTGAAGCGAAAACAGAGATATCAGTGGGTGTGTTGACTTTTCAGCGCAACTTGTACAGTATTGTTTTACACTGCTAAGATGAACTACTATCGGAGTTGACCTAGCACCCTTCATAAGACTAAGCCGGAAAGACATCAATCCAATCCTGGAACACAAATGAAACCAAAAGTCAAGTATCAAGAGCTTTGCAAACAACCGCGGACCTACGATCTACCAAGATTGTTTCTCAAATGAGATACTAACTATATCACCAACAGAGGGTACTCCATCTCTCGGTAAGCGTCACAACAAGTCCCACACTTTGTGTAACAGATGTGGTCGTCGTTCTTTCCACATCCAAAAGAAGACCTGTGCTTCTTGTGGTTACCCAGCTGCTAAGTTGAGATCCCACAACTGGGCTTTGAAGGCTAAGAGAAGAAGAACTACCGGTTCCGGTCGTATGCAATACTTGAAGCACGTTGCTAGAAGAGCTAAGAACGGTTTCCAATCCGGTGTTGCTAAGCCATTGGCTGCTTAAGTTGAGCATTAAAGGGTTGTATTTGTAATAAAATGGAAAATCATTTACGTTTTTTGTCAAGTGTATTACCGGAATATCCTACCAGGTACAACTCGAATATTTAGGCTTACATCTAATGTCAATTCTTAACGATACTTAATCCCACGTTTAGAGATACCTTTATATGTCTATCATTTCCTCATCTCTTTGGTTTGGTTCAACAACATTCATAGCCATATACAGGGCGTCAACTTCATCCATCGTAGTGCATTTCTCCAAGATGTCTCGAGCACATTCAACAACGTCATCGTCATAGGCAAATTCCACGCCATTACCAAAACCAACTTGTGCCTCAACAATGCTTTGAATCTTGCTCTGATCCTTTTGTACATTATCCTGCTTGGTAACGTCAATGTGGATTAGTTGTAGTGCCCTTCGCTCTGCCCATGGATTGAATACTGGGGATAGAGTGTCCTCCTGCTTCATAGTTAGCAAAAACTTTTGAGCTTCCTTGCTCGAATCATTAGCACTGAATGCAACACGAGCAAGTACGATCATGAGGACGTGGATCGTGTCCTTCGTCAGAGCCGGTGTCGTGTCGCCTGCAGATGTCGTTACTTCCCATATTAAGTGTATCAGTCGAATGAGAGATGATATTAATCCGCTTCTGATGTGCGTGGTTGGAGACCTTGGAATTGCGTGTATACGCTCCTGCAAAATCCCAATGGAGAACACCAGTGATCTGAAGATATCAGGTCGATCGTTGAAATGTGTAATTGAATTTGGGGTCAGGACTATAAGCTTTGTGAATAACGAAACAATAAGCGATTGTACTTGTAATAAGTGCTTCTCATGTTTAAGCTCAAGTGGAAATTGATTGACAGGTGTCAACGAGTATATTACCTGTGGACAATCGGTAACTCCAGTTCCTAAAAGGGCCTCCAATTGTTGGCTTTCAAAGTTGTTACCAATGATCCTGTTCAGCCCGTGGAACAGCCAGTTCTGCCTCATCGCCACGCCATTCTCTACGATCTGAGTCAAATGCTTGATGTCATGTTCTGACAGAGGACTCTGTTGACCATTGTATGCCTCCACAATGCACGTGAGCCAATTACAAACACTCATGACAATGTTAAGATTAGAGCCTTGGTTCATAGCATGATTCATAAACTTCAACAGCCCTGCTGACTTCACAACGTTCCTTATGTGTTCGTGGTCATTCATGGAAATCATGAGTAGAGACTCGATTAAATCACAGGTGAACACCATGATGAAATGGTCCACCATTTCAAACTGGACTCCGGACACGCCTACTCTCTTGTGCCGGATGTATTGCTCTGACACAACTTCTAAGGGCTTGATCTCCGTATGAAGTTTGATCAGAAATGGATACAGCGACTCTATGAGCTCTGTTGTTGTGTTCTTAGTCACTGTAGATGGTTTGAACAATATCGTTGCGTGTATCAATGCCAGCAAATAAGGTATTGGGAATCTTTGGTAATGCTTCTGCCCTTTGAAAAGGTGGATCGCCAGTTGTGAAATGAAGTGAGTGATCTTTGTCACATAAGCATCAATACGATACACGGGTCTATACCTGAGTAAGAACTCTACCAGATGGGCCTTCAGCGGTTCTCCTTGAGGAATTAAAAACCCGTTAAGTTCAAAATCGCACGATAATGCCACCTTTGACAGCATCTCAACAACTGGCTTTGAGGTAGAGGGGATCGTGTATGCCAATATGGAATCTATCAGTAGAGAATTATCATCTTTGAAGACTGGAGTGAGCTTAACGGGCTCAGATCTCTGCTGTTGAGGAGCCGCCGATATAGACTGTCCTGTTTTGTTTGCACTGACTGTGGAGGATGTATTCACAGATGCCGGTGTTACAGGTTCTGGTGTAGCGGTCTTCTCTTCGCCTTCATTCTCCACTCGCGTGAATGAGTCATCCTGTGGCCTTTTTCTCTTCTTATGGCTAAGGTTCCTCATTTCCACCGCTAAGAACTTCTTCTCAGACTCCAGCTTCTTAACTAGCTCCTGCAGTTGTTCGATCCTACTTGTCTGATCTTGTTGCTTCTGTGCATTTGTCCTCACCATCTCTTCATACTCCTGGTGCGTCTTATTATTCAGTTCCTCTAACTTGGCTCGGAGAATAGCAATCTCCCCCTTGGCCGCAAGCATCGCTGAAGAATTGCTACCATCATGGTGATCTACAACACCGCCATGGCTTTGATCTCCACTCTCAACGGTTGGTATACCTGTGGCTTCACCTATGGCTTTACCCGTGGGTTTCAGAGTCAGTGCTAGAAACTCATCATCGTCGTCATCGTCCGAAAAGTCAGAACCGAAATCATCCTCCGTAATCCTCAACATCGTCAACAAATACAACTCCTATCCTCTCTGTATACATAGCATGCTGCCATTGTGAGGTAGCTCATGTACACTGTCCTGGCGTGTGGTGTCTGGATGTTTTCCATCCTGAGTTCACTGTTCGCTGCACTGACGAAAAATTCTTCCGATGCCATCTCACTTGAGTGAAGAAGAGGAACAATACAAAGCAGCTGGTCACAGGGTGGTGTGTTCTGTTTTGATCTGTTTTCTGTTTGTATTTCTATCCCAGGTAGCTGACCACCAGACGAAATAGATATTCAAGATGGCTAAAGGAGAGAAGAGTACGAAGGAAGTGCTACCAGCTTCGCTTGTTCCAGAACAACCACAGGCTTTGTCCTCGAAGGATAAGAACACACAGAGACTGATCGTTGTGCTCAGTGCTGCGTGTCTTGAAACTCACAAGATCTCGTCTGGACACGGAAGTGGACATGATAAGTATGCTCTGTTGAACTGTGACGATCATCAGAGTCTTCTGCAGAAGATGGGTAGAGATATCTCTGAGGCTAGACCGGACATCACACACCAGTGTCTGTTGTCTTTACTCGATTCCCCAATTAACAAAGCTGGCAGACTACAGGTGTACATCCACACTGCCAGAGGAGTCCTTATAGAGGTGAATCCAAGTGTGCGTATTCCAAGAACTTTCAAGAGATTTAGTGGGTTGATGGTTCAACTGTTGCACAAGTTGAGTATCAAATCCGTCAACTCTGAGGAGAAGCTGTTGAAGGTGATCAAGAACCCCATTACAGACCATTTACCAACGAAGTGTAAGAAAGTCACTCTTTCCTTCGACGCCCCACTGATTCGAGTCCAAGATTACGTTGCCAAGCTGGACGAGGATGAGAGCATTTGCGTGTTTGTCGGTGCGATGGCCAGAGGTAAAGATAGCTTTGCCGATGAGTTCATCGATGAGAAAGTTGGACTCAGTGACTATCCTTTGAGTGCCAGTGTGGCATGCTCCAAGTTCTGCTTTGGATGTGAAGACGCTTGGGGAATCTACTGATGTCTCAATTGTGTGATTTTAGCGCTTTTATGTACACTAATCCCCCATATATAAAACAGCATTTGTATAAGTATCAATCTGCAAAGGTCAACTCATCCAAACATCTAATAACCCAAACATCTAATAACCCAACACCTAATAACCCAAACACCCAAACACCCAAACATCTCTACTTCTGCTTACGAGTTTCTCCGGAATCGTCCCGTCTTGCAAAGGTGTGTGACCCCCACTTTGATCCCCCGGCGCCCGTCACGTTCAGCCAGTGGATTCTCTCAACGGCTTCGGTATCACTGCTTAGCTCGTGACTTTGTTTGTTTTACCCCGGACTTTTCCAACCGCATCAAATGGGATGATACACCTGAAAGCAGGAATGGCACAGGCTGTTTCCAATGGGATCATTTGATCTCGTGAGAGCTTCCTCGCGTTAGAAAGTATAAATAGGAATTTCGTTCTTGTGATCTCTTGTAAAACCTTTCCCACTTGATTTTATTCCCCATAGGAACTTAAACCTTTGCCTCAATACAATCTCGATACTCAGATAATTAACCATGTGTCAAACTTCAATTTGCGGACTTTGCAGTGAGTACTCCTCGTTGGCTTCGGCATGTCGAGACAGCCCATACAATTTCAACTCCGAAGTTGTATCGTTGTCTATCGCAACCGGCCGGAGTGTGCGCTCCCCCCTGTTCTTTTGATGAGCACATGTCTAACATTGGACTATAGACAAGAAGAGCTGGACCGGATGTGGCCAACATATCCCTGAAGTGATGGACAAAACTGACAAGAAGTACTGGTGTACTTGCAGACACAACCAAATGGATGAGACCACTGATACGAAGTATCCCCCAAAGGCATCTACTGGTAGAGCATCTGTCTGAACGTCACACCTCATATTCATTTAACCACCACATTCTCATGGGTCATGTTTTACTTTTATATTCTTCCTCTGTGTACTGTACCGGCACAATGGCCACGGAAGGGCCTGTCTCTGTTTCCTCCCCTTTTGTCTCTTTTTAGTTCTCATGGAATGTGGCACTCACATGCCTTTAACTATATATTTCCAAATGCATATTATCCCAAGTCTTCTTAGCCCAAGCCTTCTTAGCCCAAGCCTTCTTAGCCAACGGTCTTGCTAGGGCTCTTTCCTGGCCTAGAGGAAATCCTCGTAGTGCTAGGCTGTCTCACTTGTTGCTGCCATTGTCGCAAGATCACCTAACTCCGCAGACGTTTTCTTCGAGGGCTGCGTCGTAAACCTGCAGGGCCATCACCATCAGTTGCAACCCAGACAAGCAAAAACCACCAGAGCACTAGCAGTGCACTATAGAATTGATCTGATTAAATGGACGTGATAAGATTAGACTGCTCCGATAGTTGAATATTCAGCGATTTGCTAATATCTGAGTCTTTTTTTTTACAACAAATGTATGAGAATTGTCATGCGCGTCGTCCGGCATATGTCTCTTGTTTCAAGCCGATAGACCTGAAACCAAGCCAAAACCGGCCCATTAGAGGTTGTTCTGTCTTACTTAAACACCACAACCATCGTTGTTATTTTGTACCTTTTGTTTGTACTATGATGAGCTCTTTTGCTAGATCATACAAATGGCTACTACTGCGTATCTAAAACTCAAGGCAAGGCTCTCACAGGTGTGGTTAAACAAATACACAATCGTACTTATACTCATGGCGATTAAGCTGTTCATATTTGGGATTAGTCTGAAGAGCTCGCTGCAAACTGCACAGTACTACACGCTGAGCTCGTGTTCAACGGTAGATTCTTTAGCAAGTAATGTTGTTTCAATACCTCATTACCTCTCCAGGTCCGCAAACCACCTGATTGAAAGATCCGTGGAGGGGATCAACGACGCAACAGTGGACTCAGTACAGATGACGCTAACCATAGCAGAAAACCTGATTGTATTTGCCTTAGAGCTGATGCTTGGAACATACACGTGTCTCCTAACATCAGCTGTTGATGCTGTCGTTGATGTCGCAATTGACACATCTGGAGAAGTGATAGGTTGGGTCAACGACACCCTCGGTACTGCAACTGAGGAGGTAGAAGATGGACTGCAGGACATTTCTGGCTACATCAACGACTTCCTAGGCGCAGTCGATCGTGCTGTTGATTTCATTACTGGCGACAAGGACGAAGGAGATATCGACGATACAATTAACCAAGTGAACTTAACACTGGGAAAGCTAAGAGATTTACAGATTCCGAGCTCTGTGTATGACAAGTTGGAAGCCCTGAGAGATAAGGCACCCGACTTTAATGAAGTGCTTGACAAGGCTCAGGATCTCATAAGGGAGCCGTTTGAGTACGTTAAGAATAGGCTAGAGAATGCAACTATACTCGATAATGATGGAGAAAGCCTGTACGTTCCCGATTTGGAGGATTTCCCAGTCTGTTCTAACAATGAGGATTCCATTGTGGAGTTTTACAAAGGTTTATCGGGACTCGTACATAAGCTGGTGTTGGCATTCGTAATACTGTTCATTGTCATTGCAATCCTCGTGATCATACCAGAGATGTACTCAGATTATCGTCACTGGAAGAAGTTACAGATGCTAAAGGAAGACACAGAGGATGAGCATGATCCAATTACAACATACGAAACCATCTTTAACAAGTATCCCACGAAGGCAGGTAATCTAATCGCGTCCAAGATCACACATACCGAGGAGACGAATATACAGGTAAAGTGGTTCACCTCTTACGTCTTTAGTCAAAGGGCCTCAACTGTGCTATGCTTATCATTGGCTGGTTTTATCTTGGTCATTGTACAGTTCTTGGTATTGGACCAGGTTCAAGGCGTCATCAATGGGACAGACACCCCATTTGAGGATATCTCTAGTCAGCTAGCAAACAAGGTAAGTGTTTCGATCTCTGACTGGACTGATTCAACCAACGACTACCTCGATAATGCAGAGGACGATATGAACGACCAGCTATTCTCAGGCGTAAGGAAAATTGCAGAGAGCGTGAATGAAACCATATCAGATTTTGTTGATGACATGAATACGGCAATTGATGAACTATTCAACGACACCATCTTGTACGATGCAGTGCGCTCCGTGGTTGGATGTGTTATCGAAGATAAGTTGGTTCGGGTCGAGGAAGGACTGACGTGGATCTATGACCACGCAGAAGTTACATTCCCGAGGGTTAATGAGGAGTATCTGTTGAAGGCATTTGGAACTGAAGACGATACAAGCAACCTGCATCAATGCCAGTATCACAACGGAACCAACTCCACAACCCCGTTGAGCAACAATACGTATCACGGCAATGAGGCTTATACGCACAATCTCAGCACTACGTCGAATGGTACCGTGTGCTCTAACTCTACAACGGCTTTTCTAGAAAAGTCCTCGCTGGTAAGGCAGACGAGCTCTATGCTTGACTCCGCAAAGAGCATGTTGCGCTCGCTGCTTGATCTCACGATCGACTCCTATAGAGAAGCGTTAATGATCGAGCTCTGGATCTCCGTAGCGCTGCTCGTCATCTGGATATCACAGGTGATAATAGGCGTCCTCTACAGCTGGTATGACCTCAAGCATAGCACCGAGCTATCAACACCACCAGAAAAGTTATACATCAGCTACCCCAAAGAACTGACAGATCTGGAGAGGAAAGAATACGGCTACTCATACGACAACCATGCGCAGCGTCGTCGCAGCCCAACAACGCCCGTCACGCTCACCAGCGTCACATCATCTTCATTTCTCAGCTTGACCAATACACTTGGGGAGGCACAAGGGGTGTTGAACCCGTTTAGCGAGCCCTATAACGCTTAGAGCGCCCATGCTTTCCCGCCATCCTCTAAAGGGTTACCCTGCCCTTGTGAGAGTGACGACAGGCAAAGAGGAAAAACACAGAAAAGTAACCTCCCACGCGCCACCACCAACGCTTTCTCATTCTAGGCGCAACCACTGTTGAGTTCACTGAATAGAGATAGAAACCGAGAATGTCTGAGGAACAGCACGATGTCAAGCCAGATCTCCAGGCGGATGAGAAGCCTGTGATCAAGTCAGATACCCACTTGAACATTAAGGTGACTGACGGTAACTCTGAGATCTTCTTCAAGATCAAGAGAAGCACGCCGTTGAAGAGACTGATGGAGGCGTTTGCTAAGAGACAAGGCAAGTCACTGGAGTCGATCAGATTCCTCAGCGAAGGTGACAGAATCAACGGCGAACAAACCCCGGAGGACCTAGACCTAGAGGACGGTGATGTGATTGAGGCACATCAGGAACAGGTGAGTAGTTCTTCCATACGCTTTGCTCATTGGCCAACGCGTTTTACTAACGGCAGCAACACAACAACAGACTGGAGGCTTTTTCTGATTGTAACAGAAACTGAAAATAAAGGCTTAATAGTTTACGATTGCTGTACCCCGATGTAGACACCTTTACACACCGTTCCAGAGCTGACGTCCCTATCCCTAAGATGTGAACCTGTTTCATAGCACAGGTTACCGGGCTGGGTGTGTCTTGCGAGAAAGCTGGGTCACGTGAGTATTACATAAGCTCTTAGTAATCTGCTTATGTAATGCACACGTGAAACGAGAATAAAAGCCCTGTTCAAAAACGCGAAAACGGGGGACGACGCGTACTTTTAATCCTTCCACTTTGGGCCTCTGAAACGAATCGAAGGTGCAAGCGACGCGTCGAACTGCATTCTCATCCAAAAGAGGAACACCAATGGTACCCTTTTAGGAATATGGAACGCGCTATGTGAGTTATAAGACACCCCCTTTGAAAGAAACGCATCGATGAATTGTAGATGATATATGGGAATGCCAGCTTACTCATTTTTTTCTTTCCAAAAAACCCCTTCATCAAGACATTGTATTTTTTTCACTCTTCGAAGTTCCCTTCTTAGTTCCCTTCTTGAAGCTACCAATTGAGTTTCTTTCTCTCCAAGAAGCACTTGTATTCCGCTGGAACAACCCCCGATATTCATTCATTTCATTCCAATTGGGTTTGTCTATAGAAGAGAAGCAAGAACAGACTTACAATGTCATACCACTCTCGACAGCCAAGTGTGGCATCATCGCTTCTATCGTCGATGACGTTCAACAACAACACATCACAGATTAACAAGATAGGGCCATGGCGTCTTGGGAAGACGCTGGGTGCTGGTTCCACTGGCCGTGTCCTACTGGCAGAGAACGTGAACTCCGGCCAAAGGGCAGCTGTTAAAGTGATCTCCAAGAGCGTTCTGAACTCGTTGGAACAGGCTGATGACAAGGGACGCGATGCTGCTGGTTTGGCGTACGGAATCGAAAGAGAGATAATCATCATGAAGCTTCTCAACCATCCAAACGTGCTGAGACTGTACGACGTTTGGGAGACCTCGAAGTCGTTGTACTTGATCTTGGAGTACGTCGAAGGTGGTGAGTTGTTCGACTTGCTCGTTGAAAGGGGCCCGCTGGGCGAAGAGGAGGCTGTGCGCTACTTCAGACAGATTATCATGGGTGCATCCTACTGCCATGCCCTGGGTATCTGTCACAGAGATTTGAAACCGGAGAACTTGTTGCTGGACCACGATCTCAACGTCAAATTGGCTGACTTTGGCATGGCTGCTTTGGAGAACAACGATAGACTGCTAGAGACGAGTTGTGGCTCGCCTCACTACGCTGCACCTGAGATTGTTTCCGGTAAGAGATACCATGGGTTTGAAAGCGATGTGTGGTCGTGCGGTGTTATTCTCTTTGCCCTGCTAACAGGAAGATTGCCATTTGACGACGAGAACATTAGAAGCTTGTTGTTAAAGGTGCAAAGTGGTGTTTTCGAGATGCCAACAGAGCTATCAAAGGAGGCTCAGGATTTGATCTCAAAGATGCTGTGTATCAATCCGGATAACAGAATCAAGACCCATAAAGTGTTAGAACATCCATTGCTGCAGAAGTACCCAATCTCTCCTGTTGACTCGAAGACCATGAAGGAATTGCCTAATCCAAACAGCTATCTCAACCAGATTGCTAGACGTGAGGATATCGATGAGTCGATCCTGCGTAACCTGGTTATCCTATGGCATGGTAGAGACAAGTCTGAGATCATTGACAACCTGTTGACACCGGAATCCACCACGGAGAAGATCTTCTACTTCCTCTTGCTCCGTTATAGACACAACCAGTCGAATTCGTCACTGATCAGATCGTTGTCCATTGCAAAGTCAGTGACTAACAACAACCTCAGAAATAGCGTTACTGCTTCCTCTTCAACGTCGTTCAAGTCGAAGAAGAACAGACGTTCGCTGATCTCTGCGTCCTCATCGCATAGAAAGTCTGTATCTTTCAACAACAAGCGCAAATCTTTGACGGACTCTCCGAAACGTCAATCTCCAAAGCGTCAATCCGTTGGTCCTTTCACTGACGAGAATCAACCTCCTGTTCCACGTCATGTCTATGAAGCTGCTACGGGTGCTTCCACGGGTGCTGCTGCTGTTTCTACTGCCGGTGCCACCTCCAACAGTAAGAGACGTTCCGTGAGAGCTTCATTGCTTCCAAACAAACGTTCCTCCATCACTACAAAGCTGATCTCTGTGTATTCGAAGCTGGCCAATGATAACGAATGGGTTTACATTGACCAAGAAGCTAAAAGGGCCAGCTCGGATTTCGCTACACTCTGTGATGAGATCTTCGAACACGAGAAGTACGAACAGATGAGACTGGAACAAGCTAAACGTCAAGCTGAACTGGAAGCCAAGCGAGAACAAGAGAGGCTGGAACAGCTGAGAATTGAGGAGGAAGAGAGAGCGATCAGAGAACACGAAAGAGCTGAGATTGATGCTAGAACGGAAGCTGAGGCCAAGAGAAGAGCTGAAGCTGAGGCTGAAGCCAAGCTTGTCTCACAGAGTGATGAAAACGATAAGTATGATCATGAACCAAAGCTCGAAAACGCAAAGCTTCGTTCCACTTCTGGCCCTCAATCTAGAGCTTCGCAGTTGCTTGATCGTGATGAGATTCTCAAGATTCAGAAGCGTGCTACTACTAATCCGTTCCAGACAAGACCAAAGTCTAAGCTGGATCCGGGCCTCAACTTCAACGCAGAGGATTGGAGACAGTCAAAGGTGCTCTATGACGAGAATGACTTTGTTACACAGGCAATCCGTAGGTCTAAGTTCCTCGGTTCCAAATATGATCTGAGCATAAAACGTGCTTCTATCATCAAGAAGAACCAGGACTTTGATTTTAACCATCCTTCTGGTGAACCTGACGCTTCGCAGCCTGATGCCCTTGTTGAAGGCGTACAATGGGATGGACCAAAGACGATAGCAGACGTTAAGATTCCACAAGTTACCAGAAAATCTAGGCTCTATTCTTCCTCCAATAAGAGATTGAGTGTGTTGTCTATCTACTCTACAAAGGCCTCATATAAAGATCTTGCTTCGAAGTTACATAATTTACAAGAAGCTGAGGCCTCAAGAGGTGTTGTCGATGCTCCACCTCTGAAGGAAACTATCAGAGAGGAGATCAGAGAAGAGACTGCTGAAACTAAACCAGCTGCTGTTGAGTCTGAGGAATCTACTGCTTCTAAAGGTTTGAGAATGAGCTTTGCTGATAGATTGACTGCATTGGAGAGCAATGACGAAGGCACTAGTTCAGAACCAAAAGATGGGGCTCCGGTTGTTGTTGTGGAAGTTGATGATCCTGTTGACGGTCAGAAGAAGAACATTGACCTCCCAACATTGCCAGACCTTGATGATAGCTCTCTCGGGCAAAAGATTTCTGCTGCAGACAAGAAGGCTGGTACGTTGAAGAAGTCACCATTGCCGACTCCGAAGCAGAGATTTGAGCTATACAAAGATTCTTCCGATGAACAGCCAGTTGACTCTGATGCTCCACCATTACCATTGCCTAAAGCACCAAGAACTTCAACGAAAGATAAGAAGCCGTTGGATGATATCACCAAGGATGAGAACAAGCGCAATGTCAGTGGTGGTTCTTTCTTTAGAAAGTGGTCAAAGGGTAAGAAAGAGATGGATGAATTGGACAGAAGAGGTGGTTCGTCGTTCTTCCGCATATTCAGCTCTGGCTCTTCCAAGCCAATGAAGAAGACTTTGAACACTGTTTATGATCCAAGCGAGATGTATATGACTTTGAAGAGACTTCTCAACGGCTGGTCTGATTACGGACTGGGAAGACTATCAAACAACGATACTGAACTGACCATAAGTGGTGAGATCACCAAGAACAACGTCATTGGTGTCAATCGTGCACAATTCAAGGTGTACGTTGAAAAACATGGCAAGAAAGGCTCCAAGGTTACCTTCAATAAAGTGAAGGGTTCTTCAAAGACGTTCAAGACGCTTGTTGACGAAATTGAACGCATCATGGCAAGAGAGAACGTACTGGCGTTCAGCGCATGAGACACGACAAGTTCTGTACATTAGAGATATGGGTTCTGCGTTATACCCTGTATATTAGATTTGTTTAAAGACTCTTAATTTTGAATTAATTTTATATCGTACAAAGGATAGGCCAATTTAATAAGACAACGGGTATGTGTGGCTGGACATAATTACTGTTGTTATCTCACTCGTGACAGTTTAATGTGACGAGTCTCTACGTTCGTTCCAATTCTGCAGTTTAAATAATTCCTGTAGCCCTGTTATTAACACCACAGCTACGCTGGCAATTGAAACTCTGCTATATTTGGTCTGAACTGAGGGTCTTTGAGCGGGACAATGTTGGTTACATGACCTTGCGTGACACGAAATTTCGAAAGGGATCCAATTGTGTGTCTGAACTTCTATGGACGTGTCATGCGGACACCGTTTCAAAAAGTGGTTTATATTTACTATGCTGTTTAAAATACAAAGTTCGGACTAAATTAGCGCCACCGAGGGGCTGGGAGGTGTTTGGCCATGACGTGGTTAAATTTATACCCGGGACTTTGACGTACAATCGATCACATAGGACTATCTAGACAAGAACCATTGATCTCCATGGCCATGGGTCGTTATGATCAAGACCACGGTGATCACCAAAGACAGTCAAGTCATCAGTGGTCAATAGATTTGTGATCTTGGTCACCTGACCATCGACCGGTGTTTCAGCGGTCTCATATTTTCCCCACGTTAGTCGCAACTTGCAACAGGGGAGCAAATTCCCCACAAGTCGTGGCCCTTGACACCCAAGGAAGCAAAAGAAAAGAGGAAAACCTGGAGACATAAAAAAAGGGAAAAACTTTCTTGATGATCAAAGCCCCAAGAATTACAACAAAGCTAGTCATCAAAGAAAGACTAGAGAAGACTTGAAAGAAGAGGACTACGAGATCAAAGGAGAAAAGACCATTAGAATACGCCTTCAATAGACAATGAGCCATAACATCTGGAACCCGTCGTTTGGTAGGAACGTGTTCGAGAAGAAAGAGAGCGGCGACGTGCCACTGTCCCCGGACTTGTTAATCTCCAAGCTAAATGGCCTGTCAATGTCACCACAGTACACAAACTTTGTACATTCTCTTGACGGCCAGACACTGATCAATGAACAACTTACCAACGACGAGCATGAGAACTACACGTTCCACCTTCCTCCAGAACTCCAAGGAGGTGTGTCAAACATCAACTCTCGTAGACCGTCGTTTGCAGCTGAACAGATGTTGATGTCCTCAGCCAATGAGTCAAAATTACAGTACAATGACCAGTTCAGTGCGGATTTTATCCCACAACAGTTTACTCACACAAACCTCGTGAACTTCCAGTCTAGAAGACCGAGTATTCAGGTTTCATCTGCATACAGCTGGGACCCTATGGCTCAACAGCAGTACATTCCTCCTCCACAGCAACAGCTACAGCAGCAGTACTTCCCTTCACAGCAGCAGCAACAGCAACAGCAACAACAACAACAGCAACAACAACAACAACAGCAACAAATCCTGGAACTGGATAATGGGTTATTGTTAAATGCTGGTGTCATCATTTCTTCGTTGCCTCTGCAGCAGACTTATCAAAAGACTTCAAGATACTTTTGCGCCAGCTCTGCCAATGCTCTGTACTTGGAACTTCGTTCCCAACTGGAGTCCTCAAGCTTCTTGCAGAAAGTTGTTATGAACCTGAAGAAGCTGAACAACATGTTCAGTCTGATGAAGACTCTGGTCTTGGTTTTAACCAAATCTGGTAAATATGAGATTCTGTCCATGCCGATGAACTCAAACATGATGCTACAACAGGGCGATGTTGTTATCGTTGATGGAGATCGTGGAAAGGATTTGGTTTATGTGCTGGATCCTATGTTATCCCTAGACCTTGCTATCTTGATCAACTATTTGAAGAAGCGTCAGCATGCCAAATCTATCTCGTATGGTGGAACGGTCAACAATAACGGGTTGGATATCTCCAATACCGCTGCTGACTTGGTTAAGGGACAAGGTATCTTGGATGATGAAACACAGTTCCAAATCCCTTCCAAGCAGGTTTTGCGCTTTGCAACGTTCCAAGAAGTTGGCAACCTTCAGTTCAAGCTGATTGAAGAGATCAAATCTTTCAAGACGTCCTTGTTAAAGATATCAAACCAGCCTTTACTCAACAACAATTTGACCATCCTGTCATCAGAATACCAATTTGACCAGAAGAAGTTGACATTCTTCTACTGTTCATCTCAACGGTTAGATTTCCGCAATTTGATTAAAGAACTGTTCAAGATCTACAAGACACGGATTTGGCTGTGTGCAGTTCCAAAGCCTGGAAATGGCCTGATGAACTTGGATATGAATAACGACACCAAATTGGAAGAGTGTAACGTTGACGACTTCCATGTGAGAAACTTTAGAGGAACACTCAAAGAATTGATTAACGAATCATAATTTCAACAGAGAAAGGGCTCGGATAATGATGGGCCTATCTGTGTTTTTACTATACAGTTTGATAGATACAATAGATCTCATGAATGTTATGATAAGATCGGGATTACACTACATTGAAGTATATAACGAGAGGGATATACATACGATTAAGCTAAATGTGATATTTATATATAAATTTTTTGTGATTTTGAATTGATGAGTGTTTCTATGGCACATGGCCTCTTAGTAACCAGCTCTAGTGTCTATGTTGAGCTCTGCTCATTGAACGGTGTTGTATACTGGTAGGACGATATCAGGGTCGGCCGACTCATTGTCCAAGTAAACTGGCTCTTTCCCTTTAAACATCTTGAACCAAACGAGATGGCTGATCAGCACACCAATGACACCACCCATCACAATGTCTCCGAAATGGTGTCTGTAATCCTGAGTACGGCTAAGGGCAATCCACAGTGCTAACCACTCTGGCAATGAGGCAATGATGACTTTCCAAAAGTGCACTGACGATGACAAGATATCAAACTTGACAAAGATCCAAATGCTGACCAAGTGCAACCCAGCATAAGCCAGGGCAGAGTGTCCGGAAGGTGTTGAGCGCAAACCTTCGAGGAGCACCTGTCTATCACCGGTACAGATACTAATGTCATATGTTGTCTTGCCAGCCACGAGTCTCTTGATATCTGGCTGGCAGCGGGCAATGAAGTCAGGTCTTGGTCTGGCAATCCAATTCTTCAAGATGACAACCAGGAACAACGTCAAGCTGATGGACATCACCAATGCCAGCACAGAGATGTGCAAATGGTGGAGGTTTCTCTTCTTCAAGTTCGAGAAGTTGAACTTGGCCTCGATGAGCTCGGAGAGCACGATGATAGTGCCGGGAACGATGAAGGCGAGCGACTGGCTCCCACCGTGGTTAGTACTTGTTTCTTCTTCTTCTTCTCCTCCTTAACAGCGTCGAAACACCGGAACAACTTACAAGACACAGGAAGTCGGAAACCTGTTCGTACTCCGTATACGGGTGCTGAAGCGAAGGATCAGTGACGTCGAATTCCCTAAGGAAAGGAGGTGTCCTGTTCCCGATAAAGAGAACGTAGAACTGCAACGCTGCGCACAGACACCAGTCCTCCGTGTACTGGGCTAAAAGAGACAAAAACATTGGGCGAAACGGTTCTTTCTACACAGCAAAAGCCAAACAAGCATCCGTTAACAGGTGGAAAAGGTTTCGAGAAGAAAGCCCGCCATTATATGCCTAACGAGCCTGGAAAAAACAAAGCCTAAAGGGGAAAAAACAGCTGAGCCTGGTGGAGGCTGCGGTGGAAAATTTTTCGTGCATGTCTTAGTTCGGCGCCAATGCCCGTGTATGCACAGGTGATGGGGTGGGATGAGAAGTTTTGGCTTGTTCAATGGGTTTTTGGAGAGGATTTGAAGGTGTGAAGGGTGGTCATTTCTTGGTGTTTTGATGTTCACTGATGTGCAATTGGTTCATTAGATCGCTTGCCTTCATGAAGTTTGGGGAGTGGATGCCCGTGACTGGCGAGTTTGTGAGCGAGACTTGGGGGTTTTCGGCTGCAGGGAAGAACCCTTCTCTGAGGGAGTGAGGTGATTCCAGGAGCTCTGCATCGAGGTCGTCCTCGTCGGAGTAGGCGGTTCCATCGTCATCCACGTCATCATCATCTTCTTCATCTTCTTCATCTTCTTCATCTTCTTCATTGTCGTATTCGTCTTCATCTCCGTCATCTTCTTCATCTTCATCACCATCGTCGTATTCGTCGTATTCGTCATCGGCATCCTTGTCCTCATCCTCATCCTCACCCTCATCATATTCATAATCCTCATCTTCCTCCTCGTTGTAATCCTTCGTAACGTCGTCAAGCGTCAGCCTCTGTGCCATCTGCGGCACATCAATAGACCCATCATCTCTGGAATCGTCACCACCGGTCTCCTCATCGCTCAAATCGCTCAATTCCGGTAACGGTTCTCTCCAGAAGTTGACATCCGTATACGTCTCGTTGACAACACCTGTACTGACCGGTGGGAAGAAATGATCAACTAATTCGTTGATATACACATACGAGCTCTTCAGCCCGGCAAGCTCCAACAACTCCATGTGCACCTCACCAACTGGATTGATCGTAAAGATCCTCGAACTTGGTATGCCAACAGATCTATAGCTCAAGGCATCGGTAATTCTATTACCAAACCCAGCGTAGAACGGAGTTCCTAGCTCCCCATAAAGGTTCTTCAAGTCGCCTAAACACGCCATCTTGAATACCTCTGGTTTTTTCAAGACAACCTCTCTTTTCAACGCTGCCAAGGTCCGATCTGGTGATAGAATAACAGGGCCATTTGGAAGCTGTACCCCATCCTGATCAATCGACCGTAAGTAAGCCCTCGTGGAGTCTGCTTGGCCAACAGATCTCGCAGTTAAATACATAATGTTGTATCCGTTCAGCTCAATGTCTGTGAACAGCTTAGCAACACCAGGGTGCGTCCAATCACGGCCCAGCATCGTCAAGACGTGTCCAAGCGCATCTGATTTGGTAATGGTGCCATCGATATCTGATATCACGATTGGCACGTCATGTTTCCATAAAAACAGCTTCGAGTTGATCAGTGCTTTCCCTTTATTGACGCTGAAACAGATGTCATTCTCACCTGGTTTCAAATCCAAAAACTTGAGCTGGTCAGACGTTAATCTTAGAGTCTTGACGTAATTCGTCGTTGAAGATGACGTAGATGTGCCAGTTTGGGGCTCCTCAGTATCGGACGAACCGCTATCAACAGGTAAATCAGGTGATGTTGGTGGACTCGTAATGGACAAATCATCCGTTGAGAAAATCAGGTTCCCCTTGTCATCCTCTTTGATGAATCGGGAAACGTCAACGTCGCTGCCAAACTCTTCGTTGATCAAATCTCTAATCATCTCGTCATTATTGTGGATGTTCTTTGCGTTGGATTTATATCCATCCATATCGAGAAACAAATCTCCGTTGTGTGCCACCGTTGTTGGTATGTTGATCTTGGTCAACTTCTTCGACAGGTTGTAGACTTTCTCCAATGTTGCCTCCCGAGACGGTGACATCGCAGGCTCTGCCAACGTCGGTGATGAGCTCATCGGATTGAACTCACCTGGGTGTACCGGTTTCGAGAGGTCTGGTGCTGACTGTGTGATGTCGAGATACTCAGGCTCTTGTAAAGAACTGTCATTCTTCTTAGGTGAGCTGGGAGGTGAGGAGGATGGCGAGCTTGCAGCTGACAGCACCGGCGACGTTATCAGATCACTAGGAACGTCAACGTCCTTTGACGCCTCAAACACGAAAAAGGCCTCGCCACCGTCACCAAGCTTCATGGGAAGATTGGTCATCTTCCCATTGATGATGAAGTCAACCTTCTTCTGGGAAGGACGTAGCAGTTGCAGTATGCCAAATCGAACGTGGAAGGGAGAACACGAAAGATCGCCATTCTCATTCTCGACAACTATAACGTCTATGGCTCCTGAAAGCGTTGCAGGGTTGATGGAATTCCACGTCTTTGAGACCGAGTCAAAAGCACGACCAACGTATTGCATGGTTCTATGGCCCAATTGATTGATAATAAGGCGATGGAAGCTCTCTTAATCAACTGTTGCGGTGCAAGTTGTTCTTCATCTATAACAACATGGACAAGGCCTCCCTCGAGAGGCGTCAGCGATTTGTGTAAAACGAGTTCGCGGCCTCGGAATCTGGGCTGTATCTCCGCAAGTTCCGAGGGCTGTCTGTGATCCCCTTTTGCGTTGCTGTGGTGATTATTTCTTGTGCCCAATGAGCAATCATGAAAGCGTTGTTTAAGAGGATTCAATTAACCCCTTGGAGAGCGAGAGCTGGAGGAGTTTCAGTATATGTTAGGAGCTGCTGGAGGCTACGGTCGGTATCTGTTGTATCCACTGAGCGTATATGATCAAAACAGGATCTTTGCGTAGTGATGGTGGATGCTCGATAGGAAGTTTCACTGGCAGTGTCAGTAGTGACATGGGACTGGGAATCCAGGGTATCAGCTATGACAATGTGGTTGAAGGTCCAGGGCTGGCTGGTGGTGCTTTATATACATTTCTGGTTAACAAGATACCAGTGCTTGTTGTGAATCCAGGATGTGAATGTATAGAGTTGATACTAGCCTAAGTTGGTTCGGAGAGCTCCATTGAGACGTAGACTAGTACGTACACAATTATCGAAAAGAGGCCCACTAGCTAATATCTCTAAGTGAACCCATTTACGACCATCAGGTGAAGCTTCACATACTTCAGTGTAATCACGAGGCCGTCAGCCTGCGAGGGTACCACCTCCATCGAGTATTGGACCTGTGAACTTATAGCTAGATATGGGAACCATCCGAGGTTAACTCATTCGCTCTGATTGATGCTATTAATGAGCAAATTACTTGCAGCAACAGTGAACCTATCAAATGAGCAAATAACATGTCCTTAATGAGCAGTTTTATAAACTCCAGAGCAAGTATATAAGAAGCTGTCAATCCATCAAATGTTTGGCATCAGGAGTCCACCACACGGTGTATCAATCCCTCTCACTCTCTCTTGATGGGTCCTCTTCTACTCTCCACCAAAGTATATCGCATCCGCAAGTTTGGCTGAGCACTTCAATTAAGCCTACATTAACACAACCATGTACTGGAAACACTTACGAGTGGCCGGTGGACCGGTACAAACTTTTAAACTGGCCCCATATGTACCCTCCTACACGGATCCCTACTCGGTTTTGGCTCTCTAAGCCAATTACGGCTGTTTACGAATCAAGGGCTCAGGACACATGAAAACGGTCTCAGCAAAGGAGACTTTTAAAGTTGATCTTGTACGACAATTCAACCACTCACATGAAGGCGTTCCATTGGCTTATAATTGTTGAGTACGAGGTGCAAATAGTTCATGTTTCACACCCGGCTGTGAATTGCATTCTTCTCAACGAGTTTGTTTTTAGGAAACGGCGTGGGTGTTAACTACATGTGAGTTTATGAGGTAATTTTACTGATCAATCTGATAAAATTATTGAAACTAGTGCTGGTCACTATGGGACTTAATGCGCCTTAAGACATGTACAGAGACCTGGAGCGAAAGTTGTATGTGCCAGATTGAATCACATGAAATGGATGGACGAGCTGGATTCCACTAGTGTTGGTCGCTTAGGGTGACGAGGCCTCAGCAGCGTTCATGGCGCACAACGGTGTTTTGAGAAGCCCAAAGAAACGTGAGTTGATTGGTATCACATTAGTACAGCGACATTCCAAACTCTTGACCACGAACACAGCCTGATTGGTTGCATGTAAGCGTAAACTGGAACCCGAGTGGGCCCACCCAGCTTCCAAGTCCCAAACACTAATATTTGCTTGATGATTCATGAAGCACTTGAAGGACTTTGTAGGGTGCAGAAGGTTACATTTGTTTAAGGTTATGACCCTCCCTATGATTGGCTCTTTTTTTACAGAAGCCAAGAAAGGGAACCAATGACAAGCTTTGTTTATAAGTTACAGTCCCGTGCACCTTCCAATTTTGAGTATCTCGAGGATCAATTGCTGCACTGTAGTATTAGGATCTGCAGCTGCGGCTATGAGACTAGGTAGTCTCTCTGCAGTGCACTTTACGCCGTTCGCCAGTGTGCATATTGATTATCTAGATAATTTATTTGCAGTTTATTAGAAACGGCGGCTGGTTAATATTACCATGATGAAGTCCCATGGACTAATCTTGACGCGACCTGTCGGACTAGTGTTCACAAAGGCTTGATGTTATTGAACACCCCCAACGTTCAAATTAAGTAAGTCATTACACACGCCCTTGGATGCAGGAGAAATGTAATCCATTGGCCATTTACATAAAAAGGGTATCCAAGTTTGACGTCGTGATCATGATGGTCACGATCACCTTAAGTCCTCAGACTTGAACTGGTGGAGAAAAAAAAAAAATCTTCAATATGCACACCCCAATTTCTCCCGCTCATTACGAACAATTGAGTATTAGGATTTTGTCCGTAAAGTCTATAGCATTAGTAGTTCCATCAGTTAATAATTAATAGCTTGCTTAGCTGTAAAAACAATGCGAAAGTGCTGCTACTCTCTTGGCCATCCAAGTTGTGATTATCTTCTGTATGATCATCTTAGTCTAGATCATCGAAAACAATATTCGTCATCACCACTTTAAAGCCCGGACTTTATAAAGTCAACCCCGTCATTAATGCTGTTAGCTACTTGATCGATCGGCCACTTGCAAGTGTAGTCCTGAGTCTTGAGTCCTGAGCGGTTTGGCTTGATAGGAGTTTTACAACCATGCACTAGACTCGGTCTTGCAGACATGATATAGACATATAGACATATAGACTTGAGATGTTTGGATGTATAGGGGGCACATTGGGAGAAGGGACAAGAGACACATGCTGGTGTAAGGCCTGAGCTCTCGTTTGGCCACAAGATCCTTAAATTGAGACATCAGGCATGGGACAAGGGACACTGTTAGCGCTTAACAAAAAATGGGACATTGGACATGGGACACAGGACACAGGACACAGGACACGGAACACAAAACTCAACTCAGAGGACACAGGACACAGGACACGGAACACAAAACTCAACTCAGAGGACACAGGACACAGGACAAGAAGGAACAAGACACAACTGCTCTGTAAACACCAAGCATCCCTCAAACACTTGGCTTCCTTGATGTTCAAGAATGTACCTAGATGGAATTTTGTTTTGAGGCTAGCATAACTGTTGGGTGTGAAGCTCCCATTGGTGAATACATTAGACAGATCAGCAATAAAAACTCATTCTTTACGATACCCGGAAATTTCATCGTTCATTCGGATTAATTGCATCAGGTATAGACTACCTCATTATTAACGTTAATGAAAGGGCCTTCGGTTGGTGAATGGGAGCTATGAAACAGAACTGTCCACTGTAATACTTGAACCTTGCATCAACTCCCTCGACCACGTTCATTTAGTACCTTAAAGTAGCTAGACAATAACCACCACTACGGTGGAGCGCAGTGATAAACTGGACCACTAAGGCTTCAAACGTTGTTGTAATGAGATAGTCAAAAAGTAAATATGACATCAATTATAACTTCATACTTGAGCCTTTCTCTGATAGGATGGTTTTTCTTTGGATCTACAACTAGCAAATTTCTTTTTGACAGCCCAGCTACTTCCCAGCTCAACATCAAGAGCGGTTCATGCTTTGCATTAATTACTAAAACAATGACACAAAATAAGCTTAAAGCTCCACTGCAACTGATAGTCCCATGAGTTTCTCTTTGGAATTCATCGGGTTCGTTATGCGAGCCACATCCTTAAATCAAAAACAAGGGTACATCGTACTGGTTTATATAGGGAGAGATATTGAATATGATTTCGCCAGGCACACACAGGTCAAAAACCGGTACCAATCACCACAATCTTGCATCACGAGTTCATGGCCTCAAGAATTGAGGTGTGGACAATTGATATCACATCCAGCTAATGTTCTGCCTCAGCTGATCAATCTGATACGCACACCTTGTTTTCATCGCGATCAAAGGAGGGGACTAGGCCATCATGCAACAACCTTAGAGAGCTTTGCATATGGTGCCCACGCCCAAAAGAATGTACGGATCGGGTGTTTTTCAAAGAAGGAAGGAAATGTCCTCCTCCATCTTCACTCAAAAATCTATTTATCCTGCATGCCGAGAGAACTGTTGTGTGATTATTCAGATAACGTTATTTTAGACGTCGGTGACAAGAAAAATGCTTGGGCCAAGGTCTTGGGTTTCTGCTCAGTTTATTCCTAAAGGACATATAACAACATGACGTACTTAGTTTGAACTTTTGGTGAGTATCCTTGGTCTGAAAGAACAATGATTGAACCAAGCGTGACTTGATTATCTGATGAATCTAATCTTTTTTTTACCCTCAACGACATGCTTAGGTTCAAACGGCGGTGGCATGTGCTGTGAACGTCGTCCAATTTTACGTAGTAGCAGCAGCTTTAAAAATTTTCCAAAATTGCCGAGTCCGGCCACGGCATAATCCAAATCTTTGTCTTGTGTCCTATGCGGAAATTTTAAAGTTAACTAGACTCGCTTTGGATTGTAGCTGAAACATGGACTTGCATATCATGCAGGATATAATTGTAATTTGAGGTCCAAGTTTTTCTTCCAGTCTTGAGTCTCATGTCCGGAGTCTTGGAGCTTGAAGGACCTAATTGAATTATCTTCTGATCGGGACTGTACATGTGCAACCATGCTGCTTCACATCGTTGAGGACTCAAGTCTCACCTCATCTACGGCAAAGACAAAAGCAAAACACTCACAAAGGTCAAGAATAACCCAAAAGTAAGTGTGACGGTTTAAAATGTTTGCTGCAAGGTGATTGAGTCCCATACGTACATTTTAACCTTTAATTTCACCCGGCTGCGAACTTGCAGAGGCGGTTTTTTTACACCGCTACAGAGACTTTCTGTAAAATCTTTATCCATCCAAAAGTCTGATTATCATTCATATAAAGCTGGTGCCCATCCTTGTTTAAGTTCTCCCTCTGAAACTACTCTGAAGATCTTTCAGATAATTCACTACTCCGCAGTCGTATACACATTATGGTTAGTGTGAAGGGTTTGTTCACTGCTGGTGCCCTTGTGGGCTCTGCTCTTGCTGAGACACATGTATACAACTGGACTGCTGCTTGGGGTACTGCCAATCTCGATGGTTATGAGAGACCAGTTATCACGTGTAACGGTGAATTCCCATGGCCAGATGTCATCGTCAACAAGGGTGATAGAATTATTGTGCACTTGAACAACGGGTTTGATGATAGAAACACTTCCTTGCATTTCCACGGTTTGTTCCAGCACGGTACTAACCAGATGGATGGTCCGGAGATGGTCACACAATGTCCTATCCCAATTGGACACTCTATGACATATAACTTCACAGTTCCAGACCAGCACGGTTCTTACTGGTATCACTCCCACACAGGTGGTCAGTATATGGATGGTATGAGGGGTGTTGTGATTATTGAGGATGATGAGGGTTACCCATATAAGCAGGGTATCGACTACAATGAGACTGCGACGCTGACTTTCATGGAGTGGTACCATGATACTGCTGATGTCCTTATCCCAGACTTTTTGAACTTGTACAACCCAACAGGTGCTGAGCCAATTCCAAATAACTTCTTGATGAACAACACTAAGAACATGACATGGGAAGTTGAACCAGACACCACCTATCTCTTGAGATTGGTGAACATGGGTGCCTTTGTTTCATACTGGTTCTTCATTGAAGGTCATAACATGACTGTTGTTGAAGTGGATGGTGTTCCAGTTGAGAAGTATGAGACTGACAAGATCTACATCACAGTTGCTCAACGTTACACTGTTCTCATCACAACTAAAGATGACACCTCCAAGAACTACGCCATCATGCAATTGGTTGATGATGGTA